>NW_015505479.1:845889-912488 GCF_001515645.1 Sinocyclocheilus grahami | reverse complement strand
TCTGTCTGTCTGTCTATCTATCTGTCTGTCTGTCCGTCTGTCTGTCTCTCTATCTGTCTGTCTGTTTGTCTTTCTGTCTCTCTATCGGTCTCTCTATCCGTCTGTCTGTCTGTCTGTCTGTCTGTCTGTCCGTCCGTTTTTCCGTCTATCTGCCTATCTGTCTGTCTGTCTGTCTCTCTATCTGTCTGTCTGTCTGTCTTTCTGTCTATCTATCTATCTGTCTGTCTGTCCGTTTCTCTGTCTCTCTTTCTGTCTATCTATATCTATCTGTCTGTCTGTCTATCTATCTATCTGTCTGTCTGTCTGTCTCTCTATCTGTCTGTCTGTCTGTCTTTCTGTCTATCTGCCTATCTGTCTGTCTATCTATCTGTCTGTCTGTCTGTCCGTCTGTCTGTCTCTCTTTCTGTCTATCTATGTCTGTCTGTCCGTCTGTCTATCTGTATATCTGTCTATCCGTCTGTCTATCTATCTGTCTGTCTGTCTATCTATCTGTCTGTCTGTCCGTCTGTCTGTCTCTCTATCTGTCTGTCTGTTTGTCTTTCTGTCTCTCTATCGGTCTCTCTATCCGTCTGTCTGTCTGTCTTTCTGTCTGTCTTTCTATCTATCTATCTGTCTGTCCGTCTGTCTGTCTGTCTGTCCGTCTGTCTGTCTCTCTATCTGTCTGTCTGTCTGTCTGTCTGTCTGTCTGTCGTTCTATCTATCTATCTGTCTGTCGTTCTATCTATCTATCTGTCTGTCGTTCTATCTATCTATCTGTCTGTCGTTCTATCTATCTATCTGTCTGTCGTTCTATCTATCTATCTGTCTGTCGTTCTATCTATCTATCTGTCTGTCGTTCTATCTATCTATCTGTCTGTCGTTCTATCTATCTATCTGTCTGTCGTTCTATCTATCTATCTGTCTGTCGTTCTATCTATCTATCTGTCTGTCGTTCTATCTATCTATCTGTCTGTCGTTCTATCTATCTATCTGTCTGTCGTTCTATCTATCTATCTGTCTGTCGTTCTATCTATCTATCTGTCTGTCGTTCTATCTATCTATCTGTCTGTCGTTCTATCTATCTATCTGTCTGTCGTTCTATCTATCTATCTGTCTGTCGTTCTATCTATCTATCTGTCTGTCGTTCTATCTATCTATCTGTCTGTCGTTCTATCTATCTATCTGTCTGTCGTTCTATCTATCTATCTGTCTGTCGTTCTATCTATCTATCTGTCTGTCGTTCTATCTATCTATCTGTCTGTCGTTCTATCTATCTATCTGTCTGTCGTTCTATCTATCTATCTGTCTGTCGTTCTATCTATCTATCTGTCTGTCGTTCTATCTATCTATCTGTCTGTCGTTCTATCTATCTATCTGTCTGTCGTTCTATCTATCTATCTGTCTGTCGTTCTATCTATCTATCTGTCTGTCGTTCTATCTATCTATCTGTCTGTCGTTCTATCTATCTATCTGTCTGTCTTTCTATCTATCTATCTGTCTGTCCGTCTGTCTGTCTGTCTGTCCGTCTGTCTGTCTCTCTATCTGTCTGTCTGTCTGTCTTTCTGTCTATCTGCCTATCTGTCTATCTTTCTGTCTCTCTATCTGTCTCTCTAATCCGTATTTATATATTGTATATTTATATACAATATATTTAGACTTGCACTCTGTTAATTTACTAACTGCTTGTTTTCTTTATAAAAAAACACAACAGCTTCTCTTTTCATTTTGTATTCTATCTATTTGGTTTATTTTAATTTTTTATGCAATTAACAAAAAGCAAAAAAAAAGGCCTCTAACATGAGCTTGCGCTATTCTTTTTCTATTTTATCTGTTTTCTTTTTATTTAATATATAATTTAAAAAAAACATTGCTACGTGTACTGCGTTAAGCTGAGACTTGTTATAGCACTTGTATATCTTTGCTCTCTTGTTGATTTTGATTGCTCCCATTGTCCTCATTTGCAAGTCGCTTTGGATAAAAGCATCTGCTAAATATATATGTATGAAGAATTTTGGGGTATAATATGTCACAGTTTATTTTGGTATCCTCACTTACATAGTGTCCTGCACCCACTAGTAAAAAAATATAAAAAAATTATATCTGGTGTCTGAATAATTTGTGACCCTGGAGCACAAAAGCAAGTCGCTGGGGTATATTTGTAGCAATAGCCAACAATACATTGTATGGGTCAAAATTATCCATTTTTCTTTAATGCCAAAAATCATTAGGACATTAAGTAAAGATCATGTTCCATGAAGATATTTAGTAAATTTCCTACCGTAAATATATCAAAACTAAATTTTTGATTAGTAATATGCATTGCTAAGAACTTCATTTGGACAACTTTAAAGGCGATTTTCTCAATATTTAGATTTTTTTGCACCCTCAGATTCCAGATTTTCGAATAGTTGTATCTCAGCCAAATATTGTATAAATGTACAAATCTCAATTTAAAAAAAATGACCCTTATGACTGGTTTTGTGGTCCAGGGTCACATTTGTGGTTTGACTGTGTAGGGTTAACTTCTCACGTGATTGCCCTTAACGGAGTTGCTATCAGAACCCGGCTCTTTTAGGCAGTTTGGAGAAGCTCAGCACACTCATCCTGGACTGCAACAACTACAGCGCGCATGTCAAATTCCCCTACATGCCCAGCCTCACCACCCTCTGGATCAACAAGAACAAAATCAGCAACCTGCCCATTATTGTGGAGGAGATCTGCTGCAAGTTCCCAAATATCAAGTGAGTTCAGAATCCCATTCACTCATGCATTAACTACTCTGCAGACATAGTGTTTTTATACCTCCAGTGATTTATCTGTTTGGTTTCATTGTAGAATTCTCAGTATGATGAACAATGAAGCGGCACCCAGTTACTTTAATGGAGGCAGTCTCACGCAGTATATGGATTACAGGTAAGCTTGAGAAGAGGAGATGTATTGAAATATTCAGTTATGTAATAAGTACTGTTATGCCAATATATACATTTTAGTATGTTAACATTCATCCTGGACTTTTGATTTGTTTCAAAAACTTCAGATGGTACATACCTTTTTGAAGAAGATGTACGCTTTAGCATACTTTCAAAGGAACATTTGTTATGGAAATAATATACTTTAAAAGAATATACTTAGGTTTGAACTGAATGTAATGCTTTTGGATACTTAATTGCATGTTAAATGCAATTAAAGAAAATGTATTATAATTTAAATTGATATCACCTGCAATTAGCTCAACTTTATGGTGCGTTTTGACCCACTTAAGTATGACTTAAGTGCATATTTATATATAATTTCATATTTACTTCTATTGTCTTTGAGATATGGTTAAAGTACTGCTGAAAACGAAACTTTTTTTTCATTTCTGTTGAAACTTGTATGTCGTGTATTTAAATACATTTGTAATTACACATTTGTGATGATGATGCTGCAATTCAGTACATTTAAAATATATCAACTTTAAATGTAATATTGAATAACACACTACAGTTCAAATTCTAAGCAAGTACTTTACATGTGTTTCAAAAATAAGTCTAGCTATGTCTTTAGGCCCGACAAAAGATTATTAAAACATGATGATTTAAAATGCACTTTAAAGTTAAACGTTTAATTTGACATTATTACAAAGGTCACTTTTTAAAAGTGTACTTAAGTGTGTTAAGAAACAGTCATGAAAGTGTCTCACTTTAAGTCACTTAAGTGGCCTTTTATTTAATTAATAATATCTGCACATACAGGTGCATCTCAATAAATTAGTATTCTAATTTGTTGAGATAGTGAATTGGTGGGTTTTTGTTAAATGTGAGCCAAAATCATCACAATTAAAAGAACCAAAGACTTAAACTATTTCAGTCGGTGTGCATTGAATTTATTTAATACACGAGTTTCACAATTTGAGTTGAATTACTGAAATAAATAAAAAAACTTTTTCACGACATTCTAATTTATTGAGATGCAACTGTACAGCTTTTTAAATATATGCTTCCAAGATTTAAAGTACACTACAAGTGCACACTCAATACAATTAAGCACACTTCTCTTTCAAAAGTGTGTACTTCCATCTAGTGGTCATGTTTTGCAATACAAGTTCTCAATACAACTAAGCAAGCTGTGCTTTAGTATTTGTGCCAGTCCAGTATGTTCAATATTCAATCTGAACAACCTAATATGTAGAGTACTGTATTGCATTGCATTACATTACATTATATTGTATTGTATTATATTATATTATATTATATTATATATGTGATCCTGGATATATGTGTAAATTTTTTGAAACTGAGATGTATACATCATCTGAAAGCTGAATAAATAAGCTTTCCATTGATGTATGGTTATGTTAGGATAGGACAATATTTGGTCGAGATACAACTATTTGAAAATCTGGAATCTGAGGGTGCAAAAACAAAATCTAAATACTGAGAATTCGCCTTTAAAGTTGTCCAAATGAAGTTCTTAGCAATGCATATTACTAATCAGAAATTAAGTTTTAATATATTTACAGTAGGACATTTCCAAAATATCTTCATGGAACATAATCTTTACTTAATATCCTAATGATTTTTGGCATAAAAGAAAAATGGATAATTTTGACCCATACAATGTATTGTTGGCTATTGCTACAAATATACCCCAGAGACTTAACACTGCTTTTGTGCTGCAGGGTCACATAATATACTAGTGCATACTAACTACTCTATTTGTGTATATGACAGGTATGTGATCAGTCAGATCCCCGGTCTGGAGGTGCTGGATGACACAGAGGTGCAGGAGAACGAGCGTGAAGTGGCCCGAAAGACCTACCGGATGCAGAGAATCAGAGAAGGCAGCCGGAGGAGGAAGGAGCTTCATCGCTAACACTATTCACTTCACTCGCTTCACCTGGGCCATGAGCCAAGCCACTTACAGTCCACAACAACCAAAGCACTCCTTCCAGACCTCAGGAGCGTCAAAGCCTTTACTCATGCACCAGATCATATTCAAACTTGGATTTGAAGTTACAACAAATGAATGTGAAATGACTCCAGAAATAGTCACTTTTGGTGTGCAAGGGCCAAAAATATAACTTTTTATATTAAAAACAAACAAGCAAGCCCAGTCCAGATGAGAAAAAGTAATGCAAAAGTTACTTTCTATAAAAAGTAACTAACGCAATTACATTTACGGTAATAACTCAATATTTGAATGCATTACTTTTAAAAGTAACTTTCCCCAACACTGGTTGCCACCATTAAAAAAAAGCAATAAGCCAGTGACACTGCGGTCTAGTTTATTGCTCTGATATAACTGCTGCTAAAACAGATTATTGATAGCAAATAAAAATCGCCTGTACGTTTTTGTGATAAGGCATATCTCTCGGCTTCAGAGCCTCTGATAACCTCTTCACAGAAACACATGTACTATATTTATCTCAGCTGTGATGTTTGAGTGTCTTATTGTACAGTATGTTCTTTTAAATCAAATTACATTTAATGCTCCTCGTTTAATGCACAGGAAGTTTTGAAATTGACTCATGTCTACAGATTGCTAATTATATTTTTTATAGGCTATCAGATTCATGCACATGAGTCAGATACGTCTAACTAAATTATGTAAGCATGAAAACGGATGTTAGAAATATGCTCTGTGGTGTTTATTAGCCTACAATGATAATAAACTAACTATGACCTTTAACACAAATTTATAACAGAGCAGAGAAACAGGCGCAGAAGCGCTATATCATTACCGTAATACACACAATATTATAAACAATCAGTCAAAACTGATTATTATAAACTCTGCAAAAGCATCCTAAGCTACGGTTCTGCTTATAAGTCTTATGTACCCCTTGCAGAATATGCAACATTTTTATAATTTAACTAAATGAGAGGAAATGTGTTTTGAATGTGTTGAATTGATGTGTAAAATTTGTTTAAAGATCTCTTTTTTCATTTAGTACCCTTCAAGAAGCTAATACTTATGTTACCAGAAGACAAAAAAAGTACAATTTACCATGCATTTAATTCAAAAAGTTTACACACCTTCTGACACTTACTGATGTTTTTTTTTTATTGAAGTAGCCCAATCTATTTTCAATTTCACTGAGAGAGAGCGAGAGAGAGAGTTTATTTGTTCGCAGGGGCAATGCACATTAATAAACATGACTTTAAATGTGCCATAATTTGCCAAAGAGGCTATTCTTCATCTGCAGACCCTTGACAGAATGTTAAAAAGTCACCTTAAAAACAAAAACAGAGCATCTTATGCACACCTGCAAAGAAGAAGAAATAAAAAAGTAAATACTAAAAAAAAACAAATACATGGTTGCACAATGCACATAAAAATCTAACTAAAATACAATAATAGAAAGTTATCTAAACTAAATAAAATATTGTAGGATTAAATCATAATATTTGGCAAATAAAATGAAGATTACGACAACAAAGACATAGCAACAAGAGAATCAATTATTTTATTTATTTAGTATAAAGACTATTCTCGTAGTTTGGATTTAACTATAGGCTACCATTGGTACTGGTAACAAATTAAAAAAGAAATAATAATTAAATGAGAAAAGTCATTATTTATCAATAGATACGAAATATTTATGAATTACTATCGCTAGACACTACTCCAAAAGTCACGTATCATTGGGTTGTTTACTAATAGGCCCAATTAAAATACGTAGGCCTAATACTAGTAATGTAAAAATAGATACAAGCTAGTTTTAAAGGAATAAATGTGACCCTGGAGCACAAAAGCAGTGTTGAGTCGCTGGGGTATATTTGTAGCAATAGCCAACAATACACTGTATGGCTCAAAATGACAGATTTTTCTTTTATGCCAAAAATCATTGGGATATTAAGTAAAGATCATGTTCCATGAAGATATTTTGTAAATGTCCTACATCAAAACTTAATTTTTGATTAGTAAAATGCATTGCTAAGAACTTCATTTGGACAATTTTAAATGCAATTTTCTCAATATTTAGATTTTTTTTTTTTTGCACCCTCAGATTCCAGATTTTCAAATAGTTGTATCTCGGCCAAATACTGTCCTATCCTAACAAACCATACACCAAGGGAAAGCTTACTTATTCAGATTTCAGATGATTAAAAAAAAACAAAAAAAATGGTTTTGCGATCCAGGGTCACAAATGTTAAAACGGCTTGCCACATATGACTAGCGTGCAGGGGGGGCAGCGTCCAGGCGAGGTGGGTTTTGGCAACAGCTGATCTGTGACTGGAGTGTGCATGGTAGGTAGTGACGTAGAGTCCGGAAGGGATCCGGAAATGGACGAACGTATTGTTTAAATAAAATAATTTTATCATGTCTCATTCAGTATCAGTAAATTGCGTTAGATATCAGCTAAGTATCAAGTGTTCAAGTGTTGCTTAAAGAGTGCTCATAATCAGTGTGTTTAGTGTACTAAAATAACATTATTTATACTTTTTTAAATAGTATTTATTAATATTTAGAATTGGCTAATATAATGTAATAAAATAAAATAATTTATATTTTGTTTTCATGCTTTTTTTTGTAAATTTATGTGCTTTTTTAATTTTATCAGCTTTTGTTTTTCTTAAATATTTTCTTTTTTACATTTATTTCCAATTTCAGTTTTAGTAATTTTAGTACTTCGCCTAAAACTTTAAACTTAATTCGTTCCCAAGGCAGTAGTTCTAATTTTTTAAGTTAGTTTTTTAATATAATTTTCATACTTTATTTAATTTCAGCTTTATTTCAATTAATAAATAATTGATTTGTAGTTAACATTAACAACACTGGCACATTTAGCTGTTTGTCAAAAAAAAAAGTTTTATTAGTGAATTCAGCAAGTTACTTACATTTTTCTCTCTTCCTCTCAATTAAAGGTTGAAGAGTGTGCAGTGAGGAAGCGTGTTTTTAGTTATGACGAACCCTTATGCACACACCATTGAGCCTCTGGACCCCCAGAAGCCCGAACACAAGCTCTTCAACCTTAAAAAGCTCAAAGACCCCAGATATGGTAAGACGGTATTTTGTAAGCATGCCTTGTTGAATAGTTGATTCAGAGTTACAGCACCTGTGCTTCTGGGAAATGACTTGACTCTACCTGACTGTGTTCCTCTCTGTACTTCTCTTTGAAGACCAGCTTCCCTTCTCCATCCGTGTGCTGCTGGAGTCTGCGGTGAGGAACTGTGACGGGTTCCTGGTGAAGAAAGAGGACGTGGAGAAGATCCTCAACTGGAAGGTGACGCAGAGTCAGACCGTGGAGGTGCCTTTCAGACCGGCCCGCGTCATCTTGCAAGACTTCACGTAGGTTTTGACTGGATCTCCGTAACCTGCTGCCTTTTATCTGGCCGTTATATATTTGTCTCCTTGTTGGTTCTCTGTAAACAGGGGTGTTCCTGCAGTGGTCGACTTTGCAGCCATGCGTGATGCAGTGAAAAAATTACAGGGCGACCCCGAGAAGATTAATCCAGTCTGTCCGGCTGACCTTGTCATAGATCATTCCATTCAGGTCGACTTCAACAGGAAGTAGGTCTTTGCCATTTGACAGAGATGTAAAATAGTTTCACAAAGCTGTTTTTCTGTCGTTTAGAACAGACTCCGTTTAATGTTTGTTTTCATGTGCTGAGTTCTCATGCTGATGCACCTTCTACAATTGAGAATTTATTTAATCTCTTTGAATCAAGAGCACACAGAATGTGCATGCTTTGCGTTTAAGTGCTTAATCACAAAGTACACTTAAGCATACTTTTAAAAATAGTATTTTACTTTTTGGGTGATTTAAAAGAATATGTGCACTCTACTTGTAATGAGTTTAGTTTCAGATACTAAATTGCACTTGTTATTGCACTTAATTGCAATTAAATTAAAATGTATTACAGTTTGAGTTATATTGCATGCAGTCAGATTGATTTAAAGTGCTTTTTGACCCACTTAAGTAGCACTAAAGAAAGTTTGTCTCTGAAATACTGTATGGTTAAAGTGTACTGCTGAATTTACTGACATGCATTTAGGGTAAACTAAATATACTTTAATGTCATTTCTATTGAAACTTGTATGTCATGTATTTTAAGTTGCAATTTTGTACGTTTAAAATATATTAACTTTTTAAATGTAATATTGAATAACACACTACAGTTCAAATTATAATGATCAACACATCCAAATAAGTGTACTTCTTTAAAGCACGACTTAAGATTATTATATGTATTATATAACATAATGATTTAAAATGTACTTTAAAGTTAAACTTTTAATTTGACATCATTAATATTATATTATCTGCAAGTACAGTTTTTTTACACTACAAGTGCACATTCAGTACAATTAAGCACACTTCTTTTTCATAAGTGTAGCTGTTTACATTTTAAAATGTTTTTTAAAAAATACATTTTTATTCTTTAAATTTCTTATGAACTCCCTAAATGTTACTGTCACAACTAAAAATGAAAACTAAAACTAAGGAGTGCTTGTCTTAAAATTTGCTCTCTGGTGACAAGTGTGTCATAATTTTAACTGTCCAGTACAAAAGTTCATTACTCTTTCCATTCTTAAAGGTCTGACAGCCTTCAGAAAAACCAAGACCTTGAATTTGAAAGGAACAGAGAACGATTTGAGTTTTTGAAGGTAATTTTCCCCTTCTGTATTTGACATATTTGATATGACGATGAAGATGGCTTGAGAACTAATTGTATCGGTCCACAGTGGGGTTCTAAAGCATTCCGGAACATGCGGATCATTCCGCCGGGATCAGGAATAGTCCATCAGGTCAATCTGGAATACCTGGCCAGGGTCGTGTTTGAGCAGGACGGATACTACTATCCAGACAGTCTGGTGGGAACGGACTCCCACACTACCATGATCGATGGGCTGGGAGTGCTGGGCTGGGGTGAGTGAAAATCATCGAGAAGTTTCATTACTTTTAAATAAAATTTTTAGCTACCTATACATTTATTGTTTTTGGCATGAATGGGCTTTAAAGGGTTAGTTCACCCAAAAATGAAAATTAGCCCATGAATTACTCACCCTCAAGTCATCCTAGGTGTATATGACTTTCTTCTTTCAGACGAATCCAGTCAGAGTTATATAAAAAATTGTCCAAAATATATCCATATTCAAAACGTAATAATCACTTTAATGTAGCTTGCGCTCACTGTTGTACACGGAAGCAGTTCCGGGCAGATGATGTACTAATGCCGTGTTTACATTGATCTTGCATCATAAAGCATAAAAGCCGATGTGCAAGTACATTTAACCACTTACATTACTCAGCCGAACGCACAAGCACACTTCTTCATGAGCATTTGAGTGTGCGGTTAAAAACTAACCTAGAGTGCCATCTGCTGTTAAAAACTAAGCTCAGAATCGATTCGAGAGAGAATCACGATGCATTCCAAAAATCTCAGAATCGATCCACGAATCATTTTGAATCGATTTCTTCTCGTAAACTCAGAGATGTGGATTCGGACGGCACACAACCTTTACCACACTACCACACAACCTTGGTGTTTGTCAAAAAACCGTAGGTAATTCGGGATTTTCGGGTAGGGATTTTTACGGCGGTGGTGAGAGATAAACACAGACATTCTGGATTCGGACGGCAATTAAAAATCACTTACGTCCCAATGAGAAACAATTACCATCCGAATAGGACTATAGGCTACATAAAATGTCAATAATGAGATACCAAGTTATAATAGATGATATAAGTCATAATTATATAATAATATTTACTTTTAATCTCATAATTGACTTAGTATCTCATAATTTTGCCATTTTATGTATAGGCCATAATAGTTCAGGCGTATTTATGACAATTATGACAATTGCAATTTTTTATCTCATACTAATGACTGAGTATCTCATAATCTTGACATTTTATGTCATAATGCATGTCATACTCATGAATTATGACTTAAACATAACATGTCAAAATTATGAGATAGTCAGTCGTCATTATTATGAGATAAAAAGTCAAAATTATCATAAGTGTGATATGCATTATGAATAAAATTTCAAAATTCATAATTTTATCTCATGAAGCTGAAACTGTCGTAGTTACGACTTATGAATTATGACTTATACATAACATGTCAAAATGATGAGATACTAGATAGAAATTCTAAATTGTCATAAGTCGTAACTATGACAGTTTCAGCTTTCATGAGCTAAAATTATGAATTTTGAAATTGTATTCATAATGCATGTCATACTTATGGTAATTTTGGCCTTTTATCTCATAATTATGACTTAGTATCTCATAATTTTGATATGTTATAAATCATCATATGTCATAATTATGACAATTTAATCTTTCGTTTCATAATGATGACTTATCTAATCATTTCGACTTATGCCATAGTTAGGACTTAGTATCTCATAATTTTGACATTTCATGGATAGGTCATAATGCATGTCACTTATGATTAATTCAACTTTTTATCTCGTAATTTTGACTTAGTCGCTCATAATTTTCACATTTTATATTACGTCATAATACATGTCATATTTGCCTTAATTTTGGCTTATGTGATAACTTTGATATTGTATTTCATAATATTGACATTTTACGTACAATCATAATACACAAGTTGTAATTATGACAGTTTCAACATGTCAGAATGTTGACTTGTTTCTTAACTTAATGACTTTGCATCTCATAATTTCAATATTATTTTTGGTTACACTTTATTTTAAGGTGTCCTTGTTACAATATAATTATACATTTAAGTACTGAGTAATATTAATTAACTACATATGCTTACTATATGGTTAGCGTTAGGATTAGAGTTTGGTTTAGGACTAGTTGCATGTAATTATGCATAATTAATTGTTATTATAATAGTAAGTACATGTAACGTGCAACAAGGACACCTTAAAGTGTTACCTTATTTTTGTTAATATATGGATGTTGAATTGTGTATCTGTGTTGGGCTTGTAAATAAAGAGAAAGACATTAGAGATTCAGTGATAAACGGCAAATGTCGAGCTGAGATTTAAGCTCCGATCTTTTGGAGCAGGTGTTGGAGGTATCGAGGCGGAGGCGGTCATGTTGGGTCAGCCGATCAGCATGGTGCTGCCAGAAGTCATCGGCTACAAACTACAGGGAACGCCCAACAAATATATCACCTCCACTGACATAGTGCTTACTGTCACCAAGGTATGCAAGTCTTGCCATATCGGAATTTTATGGTGACTTTGGTTTGCTTTTAAGGAATGTTGCTATGTTTTACTATATGCTTTCTCTGCTCAGCATTTGCGGCAAGTTGGTGTGGTTGGAAAATTTGTGGAGTTTTTCGGCCCTGGTGTTGCTCAGCTGTCTATCGCAGACCGCGCCACCATCGCCAACATGTGCCCTGAGTATGGAGCCACCGCTGCCTTCTTCCCTGTAGACCAGATCAGCATTCATTATCTGAAGCAGACGGGTGGGTAAACCTGTCCCTGATCAGTTTTAAAAGCTTCTAATCCTTGTTAAAAAGAAGTACACTTCTGTCATGACAACTCTCGGAGGGATTGGCATGGTAATGTACATGACAATGTTAACGTATTTGGTCTTGGAGGAATAGATCTGCTACGCTGCTGCTCCCGAGACTTGCTACTGCCAATACATCCACAACATGCTGCTGTGAGCATGTAAGAAATACTGCTGCTGCACATATAACACACATGAATATCCCCCATATAGCATACATAAATCACCCCGTAGCAGATCTATACAGGTGGAGCTGGGGAGGTGGAGGGTTTCTAAGGTGCACTGCCAACTGCTACAGCAAACAAAAGCCAGGTATTTGAATATTGAGCAGCGAGCTCATTGGCTACCGATACAGGAGAGAACCAATCAGCTGCCATGTGACAATGATGTCACCAGGTCAGAGCTAGAGCTAGACCTATCGGACTGCGCCATCTAGAGTTTCATGCAAAAACTCTGTATTTCAGCATACTTGTAAAAAGAATACTTATTATTGAAATAATATACCTTAAAGGGTTAGTTCACCCAAAAATGAAAATTAGTCCATGTTTTACTCACCCTCAAAGCAGCCTAGGTGTATATGACTTTCTTCTTTCAGATGAATCCAGTCTGAGTTATATTAAAAATGATCCTTGCTCTTCCAAGCATTAGAATGGGAGTAGGTGGGTGTTTTTGTTCAACAGTCCAAAAGATGTCAAATAAAGAGCGTGCATCCGTAATAAAACTTTATAATGTTATTGTGTTTTTGTAAGAAAAATATCCATATTTAAAACATTATAAACACTTTTTTCTCACTTCTGCTGACTGTCATACGTGCAAGGCGTTTAAATAAAACCCTTTAAAAGAATGTGCTTAAGTGCAAACTGAATGTAATGATTCATACATTTTTTTGCATGTTAATTGCAATTAAATTAATATGTATTATAGTTTAAGTTTATATTAAATGCAGTTGTTAGTTGAACTTTAGAGTGCTTTTTATCCACTTATGCTGAATATACTGACAAGCATTTGTTAAACTAAAATATACTTTAATGTAATTTCTATAGAAGCATGCATGTAATATATTTGTAATTACACATTTGTACTGACGAAGTTGAAATTTTGTTTTAAAATATATTAACTCAAATTAAATCAAATTCTACAGTTATAATAAGAACTTTGCATGTTCTTTAGTATGTTAGTCAACAAATCAAAATAAGTGCACTTCTTTAAAGCACGACTAAAGACTATTAAAACAATTATTTAAAATGTATTTTAAAAAAGTTACTTTTTAAAAGTGTACTTAAGTGTGTTCAGAAACAGTCATGAAAGTGTCTGTATTTAAGTCACTTAAGTGACTTTTATTTCATTAATATTATATTATCTGGCAAGTACAGTTTTTTAAAAACTTTAAATCTGTAGATGCACATTCAATACAGTTAAGTGCACTTCTGTTTCATAAGAGAAACTACATTCTGCTGTGGTCAGGGAGGTGGAATTGCTTTTCTTTCTACAACAGAGTTGGCATGTTTTATTCATGTGTTTTTAAGGGAGGGATGCAGAGAAGCTGAGTTACATAGAAAAGTATCTGAAAGCGGTGGGCATGTTCAGAGACTACAGCAACACAGCTCAAGATCCACAGTTCACTCAGGTACCAAATCTCAGCCCACACATATGCTGTTCACAGATATACAGCCGTGGCCATAATTATAAGAACAGTAGTATTTTATACTATAATAGTGTTCTATTAATTTTGGCCACCACTGTATAAGCACTAGTCGCTGTTGTCTGAACCTCTTTCTGCAAAACGTACTTAAGTCTGAGGATCATTGTTATTAATTTGTCTCTCATTCTCTCCCACGCAGGTTTTTGAGTTGGACCTCAGTACGGTCGTCCCCTGCTGCAGTGGTCCCAAGCGGCCACAGGACAAAGTGTCTGTATCAGAGATGAAGCAGGACTTTAAAACGTGTTTAGGGGCCAAGGTACATGTTACAGAAACACCTGAGAAAACACACCACAGGACACACACTCCCTTTGAATCTAGAGATAATGCAGCATTCAAGAGGCAGGTAGTTCAGCTCCATTGCCAAAGCTGAATATAAAGGATAGTGAAGTCGTAATAATGCGTATGACACAACTGACATTCAAAAAGTATTTTGAAGAGTAAAAATGAACACCGTGATCACTGAACTAGAAGATAAGCAATCACAGGATGAGCAGAGGTCTTGTTCATATGCTAGCATATTTCTGCCAAATAGAAAACCATACTTTGCTAAAACATACATTTTTATGACATAAATCATAATTGTGAGATACAAGTTGAAATTCTGAGATATGAAGTCGAAATTATGAAATAAAAAGTTATAATTACGACATTAAAGAAGTCTATGACGGTCAGAATTATTAAATAAATAGTCGTACTTGATATAGCTCAAAATTATGACAAAACAAGCAACATAAATCAAAGTTGTGACAAAAAGTCATAATTATTTGCATAAAAGATCTGACGTAAATCAAAGTCGAACACAGTCACAATTATGACAAAAAGTCACAAGTACAACACAAGTTGAAATGGTGAGTCATTGTTACAAAATTATGAAATTTTAAAAGATTAAGACTTTAAAATTAAATTATGACGTGAAGTCCTTATGACAGTCAACATTTTTATGTAATAATGAAATCTGACATAAATTGAAACTGACATAAAAAAGATGATGAAATTATGACAGTCACAATTATGACATAAAAGTCGAAATTGTGACAGTCATTATAACAAAATTATGAAATTGAGTCAAGACACAAAAAGTAAAATTTGAAAAATGAAAGTTATGACAGAAGGTCAAAATTATCACAAAAAGTCAAAATTGACATAAAACTTGACATTATGACAAAACAATTGACATAACATTTAAAAAAAATATTAGTTTTACATCATAATCATGATTTGCCAAATTAGATTTTTTTTCTTATGTCAGTACAGGAATCTTTAGAAGTGCATTTCCTCCACAAATTTCCTTTTAAAAAAACGTTAAGTGTGTATACAGTTCATTTTGTTAACTTTTAGGAGCACACTAGACTGAAGAGGGCCTCAAAGCTAATATATATGAGCTATGGACATAACAGAAATGTCATAAAATCCACAATAGTCAGATTTTGATTTCATAGGTTCTTTAAAGCAAGGCTTAAGCATTAATCACTGTCTGTGTCTGTGTCTGTCTACAGCAAGGCTTCAAAGGATTCCAGGTGGCTCCTGAGCGTCATGATGTTCGAGTGCCCTTCCAGTTTAACGGAGCGGAGTATTCTCTGTCTCACGGATCCGTGGTCATCGCAGCTATTACCAGCTGCACTAACACCAGTAACCCCTCAGTCATGCTGGGAGCAGGTACATGTCTGTCCACAGGGATGCCATCTGGGTCAAAGACGAAAAAGGGTTCAAGCATAAAAACAATAAGTGTAATACTGCTTTAAATTGTTGTTTTTTCTAAAAAAAATAAAAAGTAAAAACATTTCTGTTTAATTTAATTGCCGTTTTGTTTTTCGGAGCAAAAAATAAATATCGTACATTTTCCCCTGATTTACAGAAGAGACCCACTAAAATGTCATTCAGTGTAACAATCTCGTCAGGCATATTTACAACAAAAATCAATTTATGACATATTAAAAGACTAATTACTTTAACCTCAAATACTAAATAGTTGTAATTTTACATTTTTTTTTAAATGTGCCACTATCCTAGATTTTGCCCAGTTGTCAGTAAGAATTTTTTACTAATTTAAAACACAATAACATTTAATACGCTCCCTTATTCTTTTATATATTTTAATATGTACACGTCAGAATAAGCATGTTGTTTGAATTTTTACATAAATATTGTGTTACACTGAACGACAATGTAACATTATTTCAACCAAATTGTGACATTTTTATTCTCCAAAAACTTATTTGAAACCTTAAAAGTAAACACTTTACTTACATTTAATGTGCTTTCTATGGACATAAAATCACTTTTGTACATTTCTTTTGATGCGGACATCTTAACGTCTTTGACCCATCTATATGTTTTTTCCCCCTGTGTAACAGAAAAAGATGGTTATCAGAGGCTCTTTTCCATATTTCAGAAGTGTATGGAAACGGGGCTCCAGAAACAGCATGGAAGTTGTCCATCTGACGCTTTAAATTCTTCCTAATTATTTAATTTTCATTTTTATTTGACCTATATATCTCAGTATCTTTTTTTGAGTAATTACTTACAAAATTAAATGACATTTTTATTTTAAATTAAACATTTTAATTTAGTATTATTTCCAGGAACTGTGCAAAATGCAACATTATTACCTCGACAGAAGCTGAATAGGAGAATAGAGAATCTTGGTCTTTAGTTTCTGTCTTAGCTGTTAAATGTCTTTTGAATTTCAGTGGTTTCATGCAACCACGTAAAACACATTGTGGTCAACAAAAGCCCTGTTTATTCTTGCTGGATTTTGACTCGCACTGTTAAAAATATAAACAATATGTGATAATATAATACAGACAGTCCACATTTTAACAAATAGAAGTTGAACACTGACAAAAAGTCACAATTATGACATAAAATGTTTAAATTGTGACAGTCATAAATAATTATTACATAGTCAAAATTATGAGATTACTACATTTTATGTAATAAATATGACAAAATGTCAAAATTGCATAGTCAAAATTAAGACATGATATTACATAATTATAACTTTTTTGTCATAGTCTAGTTTTTTTTTTCATTACAATTATGACTTAGTAAATCATAGCATTTAAATTTTTTTTTAATGATTTGAATAACTCATGATTATGATTTTACCTAAACTTGATTGCTTCAAGTGAAGCCATATTTAATGTCTGTTTTCTTTTACCTTGCATGCTTTGTTTATGGTTTTTGAGGATGAGGGCATGCATCTGTGTTTGCATCTGTCTAATTTGGCAGCTTTTGCCAACTCACAGATACATTTGTGCCAAAACACTGTAGAGGAACAAAAGCTAAGGTTAAGCCTCTTTTATATTTGCCATTCGTTTTTCAGAACAGACCTGTTACCCATTTTTGGGTCGTGGCCCACCAGTTAAGATCCACTGACTTAGAGGCTCATTATAAACATGTAAACAAACTCCAAATGTATTTGTGTCACTTTACAACTAATGTAATGCTATTTCTTTCTTTCTGTCAGGTCTGTTGGCGCAGAGGGCTGTAAAGGCTGGTCTCAGTGTCAAGCCGTACATAAAGACCAGTCTGTCTCCAGGCAGTGGAGTGGTCACATACTACCTTAAAGAGAGCGGGGTCATGGACTTCCTCTCACAGTTAGGGTGAGGAGCTCTTCTTTGCCAAAGTCTGTCTGACTGACTGAGGGGCCGTTCACACAGAACGCGCTCAGGAATGGTTTTAATAAAAGCACAGCGCAGAATGCCATGTTGGTGTCAAATAAAAAGTTGCTATGCCAACTTGCTGCTGTGAACAAAAGCCTGCATTGTTTGCCCCGCCTTCAGGGTCTTCTGATTGGTCCACTCTTTTGGAACTGACATTAAGTGGCGCTGCGTGTGAAGTTGAAATTCTTTTTAGTCTTAAATGTGCGAGACGCTGCAAAAGACGCGAGTGCAGCGGTCAAACACGTCTGTTTAGCACATGTTTAATGGGAAAGTAGCGCATTGGAATGGAAAAACATGGTGTGAACAGCCCCCAGTGTTATTTTTAGTATTATTTATATACTATTATAGTATTTTAATTAGCTTTTATTTTTGTGTTGAGTTTTATTTGATTAATTTTCAGCTCAGTTTTAGCTTTAGCTAGTAATTTCAGTTCTTCAAGTTGAACTTATTTTATTTCAGTTAGTTAAGTTTTGTATCTTAAGTTTAATATTTTTACTTTTGTAATTTCTTTGTAAATATATATTTCTATTTAGCTTTATTTTAATACAGTTTAGTAAAGTAGTTTCAGTCATTTTAGTACTTAACTAAACTACTTTAGAACAGTTAGTTGCCAAGGCAACATTTCAGATTTCCGTTTAGTATTTTTTAGGTTTTTTTTGTTTGTAGTTTTTGTATATTTGTATTTTATTTCAAGGCAAGGCAAGTTTATTTATATAGCACATTTCATACACAATGGTAATTCAAAGTGCTTTACATAAAAGGAAGTAAAATAATCATAAAAAATAATCACAACAATAAAACAAGGAATTTAAAAACTTTTAAAATGATTTAAAATGAATTTAAATTTCGTAAAATTTGAAATAAATTTCGTAAATTTGAAATACATTTCTAAATTTCATAAATTGAAATTAATTTCGGATTTATTTCAAGTAGCAAAGCCAAAATGAAAGTTTTTAATAGTTTTAACAATAACAACCCGTGTTTAACAATGGTAATTCAAAGTGCTTTACATAAAAGGAAGTAAAATAATCATAAAAAATAATCACAACAATAAAACAAGGAATTTAAAAACTTTTAAAATGATTTAAAATGAATTTAAATTTCGTAAATTTGAAATAAATTTCGTAAATTTGAAATACATTTCTAAATTTCATAAATTGAAATTAATTTCGGATTTATTTCAAGTAGCAAAGCCAAAATGAAAGTTTTTAATAGTTTTAACAATAACAACCCGTGTTTATATATATATATTATTTGTGCATCTTTAGTTATATATATATTATTTGTGCATCTTTAGTTTCGAGGTTGTTGGTTACGGCTGCATGACCTGCATTGGCAACAGTGGACCTCTACCAGAGCCGGTTGTAGAGGCGATTACTCAGGTTAACAAGCTTTTACTCATCATTTTATAATGTTTTTGGATAATATTTTCAAATTTAGAACAGCTTTCTTTCTGTCTCAGGGTGATTTGGTTGCTGCGGGTGTCCTGTCTGGAAACAGAAACTTCGAGGGTCGCGTCCATCCCAACACACGAGCCAATTACCTGGCCTCTCCTCCTCTGGTCATTGCTTATGCTATAGCAGGCACAATGAGAATAGATTTCGAAAAAGAGCCTTTGGGTGAGTAATTCATATTTACCAGGCATTTAATCCTACCAGTGGTTGGTTCTCCCTCAAGAGGATGAATGTTTCTTGGTCTGTCTCGATCCAGCCGTGAACTCTCAGGGAAAAGAGGTTTTCCTGAGGGACATCTGGCCCACGCGGGAGGAGATCCAGGCGGTGGAGAGACAGTTTGTCATTCCTGCCATGTTTAAAGAGGTCTATGAGAAAGTTGAGGTAGTGTTGACTTATAAACTCCTTTTTCATGAGTCAGTACAGTGCCTGGATAACAAAAACACCATTAGTTAAGTGTATATATAGTAAATTAAACCGTAGTGTCTGTCTGTTTTCATATTTAGAAAGTGAATGAACGCTGGAACTCCCTGAAAGCTCCTTCTGACAAGCTGTATCCCTGGGAGCCCAGTTCTACTTACATTAAATCCCCTCCTTTCTTTGATGGACTGGTAATGTATACCGTTTTTTTTGTGTTGTTTTGTCTGAGAGTTCAGTATTATACCTATACCCTAATAAAAAAATGAAGGGTTTTTTAGTGTATGTTAAAAAAGTACTCGTTTTTTGAAATAATAGTATATATTTAAGTGTGAATGTAATATTTTCAGTCACTTAATTGCATGTTAAATGGTAGAGTATTATAGGTTACATTTCTATTAAACGCAAAAATGCTTTTTGATCCACTTAAAGGGTTAGTTCACCCAAAAATGAAAATTCTGTCATTAATTACTCACCCTCGTGTTGTTCGAAACCCGTAAGACCTTCGTTCATCTTCGGAACACAATTTAAGATAGTTTTGATGAAATCTGAGGGTTCTCTGACCCTCCCATAGACAGCAAGGTAACTACCACGTTCAAGGTCCAGAAAAGTATCAAGATGATCGACAAAGTAGTGGTTCAACTGTAAAGTTACGAAGCTACGAGAATACTTTTTTTGCGCCAAGAGAACAAAAATAACGACTTTTTAGTCACTTTGGACGCGCGTTCACGACAGTACCATGACGCGAGCGTGTGGCGGCGCTGAACCAGATTCGGCGTAATAAAGTCGTTATTTTTGTTTTCTTTTCGCAAAAAAGTATTCTCGTAGCTTCGTAACTTTACAGTTGAACCACTACTTTGTCGATCATCTTGGTACTTTTCTGGACCTTGAACGTGGTAGTTACCTTGCCGTCTATGGGAGGGTCAGAGAGCCCTCAAATTTAATCAAAACTATCTTAAATTGTGTTCCGAAGATGAACGAAGGTCTTACGGGTTTGGAACAACACGAGGGTAAGTAATTAATGACAGAATTTTCATTTTTGGGTGAACTAACCCTTTAAGTATAATTTTTATATGTAATTTCATTATTACTTCTATTATCTTTGAAATATGGTTAAGGTACTGCTGAATGTTCTGACAAGCATTTATGATGAACTTAAATGTACTTTACTGTCATTTCTATTGAAACTTATATGTCATGTATTTAATATTTATGTTACTTAATATACTAAAAATTACTCTTTAGTACTTAAGATCATCTAAGTGTGCTGTGCTATTTTGGGACACTGTGAATATGAACTTAAATGTGATTTTAACATACTTTCTATGTATTAAAAAAATGTAGTTACCACTTGTAGTACACTTGAGTGTACTAGTGTATGAAAGATGGGTTCAAGTTGTAACTAAATATTTTTAAATACAGAGACAGTATGTTAAAATCACATTTAAGTTCATATTCACAGTGTCCCAAAATAGCACAGCACACTTAGATGATCTTAAGTTTATCTTGTGAGTAAAGAGTAATTTTTTGTATATTAAGTAACAAAAATATTTAAAATATACATTAAAGAAAAACTTGATTTGACATTATTACATTTTAAAAGTGTTCTTAAGTGTGTTAAGAAACAGTTGTGAAAGTGTCTTTCTTTAAGTCACTTAAGTGACCTTTTATTTCATTAATATTATATGTAAGTACAGTGTTTTAAAAATATACTAAAGTACAAGTGCACATTCAATACAGTTAAGCACACTTCTTTTTCACACGGTTTGGCAAGAATTGTAAACTTAAGTTTCTTTGCTGCTGCTACATTTTTAGACCCGGGAGCTGCAGACACCAAAGTCCATAACGGACGCGTATGTGCTGCTCGATTTGGGAGATTCTGTGACCACAGACCACATCTCGCCCGCTGGAAACATTGCTCGTAACAGTCCTGCTGCACGATACCTGACCAGCCGCGGGTGAGACGTTCATCCTCTTAAGCGTATTCAGCAATTCAAGCTGTTACACACCTATCTCTGCGTGATATAAATAGTTGAATGCAAAAAGTTCTATATTGTCTCTAAAGTGAAATATGACTCACAGTGGGTAATGAAATATTGTTTCTAATCCTAGACTCACCCCGAGAGAGTTTAACTCGTACGGTTCTCGTCGAGGGAACGATGCAGTCATGGCTCGAGGCACATTTGCCAACATCCGCCTTCTTAACAAGTTTATAAACAAGCAAGCACCATGCACCATCTACCTTCCTACTGGGGAGACGGTATGAAACTCTAGTATTATAACAATATGTAAAATAATATATATTAGTGTATAAAAAAATATATTTATATCAATAGTTAATATTAGATTGTTATGCAAAAATGTGACCCTGGACCACAAAACCAGTCTTAAGTGTCAATTTTTTTTATTTGAGATTTATACATCATCTGAGAGCTGGATAAATAAGCTTTCCATTGATGTATGGTTTGTTAGGATCGAGACAATATCTGGCTGAGATACAACTATTTGAAAATCTGGAATCTGAGGGTGCAAAAAAATCTAAATATTGAGAAAATCATCTTTAAAGTTGTCCAAATGAAGTTCTTAGCAATGCATATTACTAATCAAAAATTAAGTTTTTATATATGTACGGTATGAAATTTATAAAATATCTTCATGGAACATGATCTTTACTTAATATCCTAATGATTTGTGGCGTAAAAGAAAAATGGATCATTTTGACCCATACAATGTATTGTTGGCTATTGCTACAAATATACCCCAGCGACTTAACACTGCTTCTGTGCTCCAGGGTCACATATATATGTGTGTGTGTGTTTCTGTTGGCAGATGGATGTGTTTGATGCTGCAGAGAAATACCAGCAGGCTGGTCATCCTCTCTTGATTCTGGCGGGCAAAGAGTATGGATCGGGAAGCTCTAGAGATTGGGCGGCTAAAGGGCCTTTCCTGCTGGTGAGACTTTATACATCATCTAATGTTTCCTCAAAATCATATACTGAGACATTTATGCATAATCGAGTTGCTCGGGTTGAAAAATCCACATTCAGGAAGAGAAATGTATTGTTGTCTTGGACAAGATGATCAATTTCTGTCTGGAAGCTACATGTATGGGAGAAAAACAAGCTTCCAGTACATATTTTGTCCTTATAGTTTCATACATGGCAATCCTAGTCTCTTTCAATCCTGTCTGCATGTGATGTCCCTTGTGAAAAAGAAGTGTGCTTAAGTGTATTAAATGTACACGTAGTGTACTTCAGATCTTAAAAGTATATTTTTAAAATACTGTACTGCCGTAATGTAACTTAAATGAAATAAAAGGCAACTTAAGACACTTTCTTAACACACTTGAGTACATAAAAGTGCACTTAGTAATCATGTCAAATTAAAAGTTTAATTGTAAAATCATGATGTTTTAATAATCATTTGTTGTGCTTTGAATAAGTGCACTTATTTTGATGTGTTGACAACACACTAAAGCACGTGTAAAGTACTTGCGTGGTTACATTTAAAGTTAATATAACTTACAAATGTATAATTACGAATATATTTAAATACGTGACAAGTTTCAATATAAGTGACATTAAAGTGTATTTTAGTTTATCATAAATGCTTGTCAGTACGTTCAGCAGTACTTCAACCATATTTTATAGACAATTGAAGTAATTATGAAATTACTTATAAAGATGTACTTAAGTCCTACTTAAGTGTGTTAAAAAGCGCTCTTAAGGCCATTACACACGGAGTCTGAAATGTTGGCACGTTAAAAAATAAATACGACCTCATGTTGTGTCAATCACGTGTACACACTGCCTCTGAAACTTTTGTCCGTCATAAAAAAATTTGGACGATGTTCGACTTTCTGCGTTTTCGCATCCGTAGCAAGCATTTTGATAGGAAAGGATGACGAATACGAAAAAAAAAAGCGAAAAAATGCATACGAAATATTCGGACTCCGTGTGCAAGGACCTTAAAGTTCAGCTAGTTGCATGTAATAAAATTTTAAACTATAAAACATTTTTATTTAATTGCAATTAACATGCATTTGAGTGTGGTTGAAAAATCCCCATTCAGGAAGAGAAATATATTGTTGTTGTCTTGGACAAGATGATCAATTTCTGTCTGGAAGCTACATGTATGGGAGAAAAACAAGCTTCCAGTACATATTTTGTCCTTATAGTTTCATACATGGCAATCCTAGTCTCTTTCAATCCTGTCTGCATGTGATGTCCCTTGTGAAAAAGAAGTGTGCTTAAGTGTATTAAATGTACACTTAGTGTACTTCAGATATTAAAAGTATATATTTTAAATACTGTACTGCCGTAATGTAACTTAAATGAAATAAAAGGCAACTTAAGACACTTTCTTAACACACTTGAGTACATAAAAGTGCAGTTAGTAATCATGTCAAATTAAAAGTTTAATTGTAAAATCATGATGTTTTAATAATCTTTTGTTGTGCTTTGAATAAGTGCACTTATTTTGATGTGTTGACAACACACTAAAGCACGTGTAAAGTACTTACGTTGTTACATTTAAAGTTAATATAACTTACAAATGTATAATTACGAATATATTTAAATACGTGACAAGTTTCAATATAAGTGACATTAAAGTGTATTTTAGTTTATCATAAATGCTTGTCAGTACGTTCAGCAGTACTTCAACCATATTTTATAGACAATTGAAGTAATTATGAAATTACTTATAAAGATGTACTTAAGTCCTACTTAAGTGTGTTAAAAAGCGCTCTTAAGGCCATTACACACGGAGTCTGAAATGTTGGCACGTTAAAAAATAAATACAACCATGTTGTGTCAATCACGTGTACACACTGCCTCTGAAACTTTTGTCCGTCATAAAAAAATTTGGACGATGTTCGACTTTCTGCGTTTTCGCATCCGTAGCAAGCATTTTGATAGGAAAGGATAACGAATACGGAAAAAAAAAGCAAAAAAATGCATACTAAATATTCGGACTCAGTGTGCAAGGACCTTAAAGTTCAGCTAGTTGCATGTAATAAAATTTTAAACTATAAAACATTTTTATTTAATTGCAATTAACATGCATTTGAGTGTCTGAAAACATTACGTTAAGTTCACACTTAAGTTCACAAAATATATTAATATTGTAAAAAGTACTTTTAAATTTTTTTTTATTTTTTTATAAATTATACTAAAGCGCACTTCTTTACACTTTCGTGGTTAGCAAACAGCAGCGGTTTCTGGATATATGACAGTGTGCTGCTGCTGATGTTGGTTTTCTCCCTCAGGGCATCAAAGCTGTTCTAGCGGAGAGTTACGAGCGCATTCATCGCAGTAATCTGGTTGGGATGGGCGTCATCCCTCTGGAGTATCTGCCGGGTGACAGCGCTGAAAGCCTGGGGCTCAGCGGCCGCGAGCGGTACACTGTGATCATTCCTCCACAGATCACACCCAGAATGACTGTCGACATCAAGGTAGAGCGCATGATTTCTACCGCTAACCGAGACTTCAATCTCTTCAGGGAACATTTTACATCAAGTGGCCACTCAGTACAACAATAAATAAAAACCTAACACGCATTCATATTACAGAGAACTGCATCAGGCCACCAACATGCACTATTAACATTTTGTAGCAAAAATGTTTAAGAATCTTTATCTATCACATGCATATTACATACATGTGACGTAAATGTTTTTTCTTAGTTCCTCGTCCTACAGTGCAACAACAAACAAAACCAACAGTGAATTATGGACATACACGCATAATATATAACATATAACAGCAGATGTTATCATCGTAGCAAACAGTGGGACATGTGGGGTTGTATTTCATTTCATTTTATTTTTTAATTTTTAATATTTTAATATTTAAATGTACTTTTCCCAGAAACGCAGGCCCGATAAAGAACCAATTTCCTAAATAATTGTTATTTTTAACTAAAATTAAAACTATATAAAAAGTTTTATTTATTTAAATAAATCTGAAATCAAATATAAATATTAGTAGTGCTGTCGAACGATTAATCGCATCCAAAATAAAAGTTTTTGTTTGCATAATATATGTGTGTGTACTGTGTATATTTATTATGCATATATAAATACACACACATGCATATTTCAGAAAGATGTTATGTTTATATATTAAATATATTTATTTATAATATAATTTATATGAATATAAATATAGACGTAAATATTTTCAAAATATATAGTGTATGTGTGTGTATTTGTATATACATAATTAATATACACAGCACACACACATATATTATGCAAACAAAAACTTGTATTTTGTATGCGATTTAATCACGATTAATCGTTTGACAGCACTACTAATATTAGATGAAAAAACTTCAGTTTAAAAACATAAAATTAGAAATTAAGAAAGTGAAATAAAAAAATATATAAAATCAGTTAAAGTACTAAAACTACTATATAGATATATTTAAAAAATAAAAATGACAAAAGCACATAAAATTACTAAACCTTAATCTAAAATTAAAGTAAAAATATTAATAAAATACGATACTATATAAATAATACTAAAATAACCCGGTCTTAAATATTTCCATTATTTATATTACATTTAAAGTTAATATAACTCGCAAATGTGTAATTACAAATATATCTAAATACATGACATACAATTTTCAATAGAAATTACATTAAAGTATATTTCATTAATATTCTAAATATGAATAAAAAAACTACTATATAAATAATACTGAAATAACACTTGAATATTTTTATACTTTTCATATTACATTTAAAGTTAATTTGTGTAATTACAAATCTATCTGTGACCCTGGACCACAAAACCAGTCATAAAGGTCAATTTTTCAAAATTGAGATTTGTACATCATTAATAAATACGCTTCCCGTTGATGTATGGTTATGTTAGGATAGGATGATATTTGGCCGAGATGCAACTATTTGAAAATCTGGAATCTGAGGGTGCAAAAAAAACTAAATATTGAGAAAATCATCTTTAAAGTTGTCCAAATGAAGTTCTTAGCAATGCATATTACTAATCAAACATTAAGTTTTGATATATTTACGGTAGGAAATGTACAAAATATCTTCATGGAACATGATCTTTACTTAATATCCTAATGATTTTTGGCATGAAAGAAAAATCTATAATTTTGACCCATACAGTGTATTGTTGGCTATTGCTACAAATATCCCCCAGCGACTTAACACTGCTTTTGTGCTCCAGGGTCACATTTAAATACATGACATATAACTTTCAATAGAAATGAAAGTTTACTATATAAGAAACACTGCCTTAAACATTAAATTTTTCTTTATATTCCATATTTCGTATTTCTTTCCTCTCGGCAGCTGGACACAGGGAAAAGCTTTCAGGCTAAGATGAGGTTTGACACAGACGTGGAGCTCACGTACTTCCATCACGGCGGCATCCTCAACTACATGATCCGCAAGATGTCCGAAAACTGAAACCACACCAGGTCTTCAGGACGATCCCCTCGAAACGCACATATCGTGCACCCGCTGGATGCTTGTTTTGTCCCGTCAGTGTTTTAGCTTCTCTTTAAGAACCAGCTGATGTGTTGTTTAGTTATAAATGTACTGTAATGTTTGCTGTAGATGATGGCTGGTGGACGTTCTGTGGGATTGAAAGCTTGAATAACAAGTTTAACTTTCTCTAATCCTACCTCAGCATCTTCGTCATGGTTATTCATCTTATTAATTACTGTACTTACACTAAACTTTGACACAAGTTCCTTACAGGTTATGCATGCTGCGTTTTTGTTCATTATAATAGTATAAACTTTATGATTTGTTTAATTTTTTTTAAGATGCCCCAATGATTCCGTTTCATCACTGTTTTTTTTATTTTTTGCGATGGTTATGCATTACCTTCAGACTGAAATGCTGAAGAAAATGTAGTTTAAAACAAATATTGCATCAGATATATCCCTTGAACAGCTGTCGGATATGAATGGCATGGTACACATTTGAAAGTGCCTGTATTTTCACATATTTTGCATAGAGTCTCTTGAAACCAGCCTGTGCACGTCTCATTCCAGTTTTTATTTCTCATGCGTCTGTATTTGCATTACTGTGCAAAGGGACTGAAAACAAATCTGAAGTCGATTTCACTCCTTGGCTGTGCAATGCAAAGACGAGGTGCTTGCAGTCAGGTGTGCGTTTGCCGATTTAAGCAAAATGTGAGATGAAGGGTTTTAGTTCATCATTCCAGTGCAAATGCATTGTACTTTAATAATATACTCTGTGAAATCCTCAAGTCAGCAATCTTTAGGAAACATTTCAAGGCTCGCTCTTATACTTCAGCAGTCAGACTGACTGAGCTTTATTTTAAGAAAAACACTCACATCTGTAGTTTTTGTGGAATTACAAATAAATGTTAATTTCATCTGTGTTTCTTTATGTGCAACATTATACATCTCTGTGCCATGCTAGTAGCAGCTAATGTTTATGATATGTACATAAATACCGTGAATTATTAATTCATAATCATTCATGATATTCATCAAGATCACATGACATTTTACAACCGGACTTTTTTCCGGTTATGTATATATATATAAAAAATCTATTATATAATATTTTAAGAGACCTATTGACCTTCCGTTGTGGTTTTGGTTCGGTTTGGGAATTTTTTCCGATTACTTCAACCCTTATGAAAATTAAACATGGTTTTACTCCAAATAAAACCATGGTTACTATAATTAAATAATTAAAGAATGGTCTCGCTACACCAACCATCGTTTTACCATGTTTTTGTAGTAAAACTGTGGTTATACAAATAGTAATCAATGCGCCAAAAAACATGGTTACTACAATAAAACCATGGTTAATTTTTGTAAGGGATAATTATCAAAATTGCTATTAAAAGGAATAGAAATAAAAAAATAAAAAAAATAGCTAAAAATGTACTCACCCTTATGCCATGTAAAATGCAGATGATATAGATGAATTTGCACGTTTTGAGAATAATAATAAAATTTAAACATTATTATAATTATTATTTAACGTTATTCCTATGCATTGCAACCGTACACAGGTGCGCGTAGATCGGGGACTTTTACTTTGAAATTAAGACGCGAACAAAAGGAGGAGTCTAAACCCGGAAGTAAACAGTAGCGTTAGAAGCTTGAAACCCATGCTGACTCAGAGATGTTAGAAAAGGTTTAACCTCTCGTCTGCTTCTCCGTAGCGCAACAGTCACATCAGTGAAGCCACTGTTTAGACAGACGTACAGCGGTGTGGAGCAGCAGACACTTCACTCATCACAGATATAAGCAGAGAGAAGCCTGATGAACAGCGAGATCTTCAGCCTGAGCGAGAGGCTGGTGTCCTCCTCTTATGTGCAGCAGGGCCTGCAGGCTCGGCGTGCTCACGAGCAGCTCATCAGACTGCTTCTGCAGCAGGTAAGTCATTAATTAACGTCTGTGTTAATCACATGTGCTCGTCTGATTGTAGCCTGGCTCAATGCCATGAAGCTCATTTCATAAACTTCAGTAATATCTGAAACACTTTTGTGTGAAGTCGTCTAGTGAGCAATATTCAGAAAAGGTGTCAATCCTCGTGACAAACGTGAACTTTATAGTGCTGTCAAACGATTAATCGCATCCAAAATAAAAGTTTTTGTTTACGTAATATGTGTGTGTTCTGTGTATATTATTGTATATATAAATTAGAGCCCGACTGATATATCGTTTAGCCGATATTATCGGCCGATATGACCCTGATGCCTATATATCGGTATCGGCGAATATGCCGCCGATATGAATTTTTTTTTTTTTACAGAACATATAGCGCAGATTAAATACTTCTGAATGGTATAATTACTTAGTTTGTCCAGCAGAGCTGTACCCATTCATGTGTCCAAACTTTTGACTATACTGTACTATAATATAGCCTACACATAAAGAATATCGGCCGATATATAAGCAGAGAGAAGCCTGATGAACAGCGAGATCTTCAGCCTGAGCGAGAGGCTGGTGTCCTCCTCTTATGTGCAGCAGGGCCTGCAGGCTCGGCGTGCTCACGAGCAGCTCATCAGACTGCTTCTGCAGCAGGTAAGTCATTAATTAACGTCTGTGTTAATCACATGTGCTCGTCTGATTGTAGCCTGGCTCAATGCCATGAAGCTCATTTCATAAACTTCAGTAATATCTGAAACACTTTTGTGTGAAGTCGTCTAGTGAGCAATATTCAGAAAAGGTGTCAATCCTCGTGACAAACGTGAACTTTATAGTGCTGTCAAACGATTAATCGCATCCAAAATAAAAGTTTTTGTTTACGTAATATGTGTGTGTTCTGTGTATATTATTGTATATATAAATTAGAGCCCGACTGATATATCGTTTAGCCGATATTATCGGCCGATATGACCCTGATGCCTATATATCGGTATCGGCGAATATGCCGCCGATATGAATTTTTTTTTTTTTACAGAACATATAGCGCAGATTAAATACTTCTGAATGGTATAATTACTTAGTTTGTCCAGCAGAGCTGTACCCATTCATGTGTCCAAACTTTTGACTATACTGTACTATAATATAGCCTACACATAAAGAATATCAGCCGATATATCGGTATCTGTCTTTTTTTACTCCCTAATATCGGTATTGGCATCGGCCACCAAAAAAACCATATCGGTCGGGCTCTAATATAAATACACACTCGTACCACATGAAATCAGCGTGAGCTGCAGGTGAGTTTTAAACTACAATTTGAAAATATTTTTTCTTTATGGCATTGGCCACATAAAGGGGTACTTGTGACCGTCAGGCTTCTGGTTTCTTGCAGGGCAAATGTCCAGAGGAGGGGTGGAGTGAGAGCACCGTCGAGCTCTTTCTGAACGAGCTGGCAGTCATGGACAGTAATAACTTCTTGGGGAACTGTGGTGTGGGCGAGCGAGAGGGCCGGGTCGCCTCAGGCCTGGTGGCCAGGAGACATTACAGGTGGGTTTTCTACATCTCAACATTCAAGAAACTCATACGTGACCCTGGACCACAAAACCAGTCTTAAATGTCAATTTTTCGAAATTGAGATCTGAGTAAAGTTGTCCAAATGAAGTTCTTAGCAATGCATATTACTAATCAAAAATTAAGTTTTGATATATTTACAGTAGGACATTTAGAATATATCTTCATGGAACATGATCTTTACTTAATATCCTAATGATTTTTGGCATAAAAGAAAAATGGATAATTTTGACCCATACAGTGTATTGTTGGCTATTGCTACAAATATACCCCAGCGACTTGAAACTTTGAAACTTGAAACTTTTGTCATTAATCACTTACCCCTGTGACGTTCCAATCGTTCGTCTTCGGAACCCGATTTAAGATATTTTGGATGAAAACCGGGATGCTTGTGACTGTCCCATTGACTGCCAGAAAAATATGAAAGACATCGTCAGAATAGTCCATCTGTCATCAGTGGTTCAACCGTAACGTTATGAAGCGACGAGAATACTTTTTGTACGTAAAGAAAACAAAAATAACGACTTTATTCAACAATTCGTCTCCTCTGTGTCTCTCCGCATCACCGTAGCACCATTTTGGAGAATATGAGCTGAACGCAAGCAGCGTACGCTCTTCTGTGTCAGCCGCGCCACACGGATACGTTTACTACGTGTATTTACGCTGTGATTTGAAAGAAAGCGGCGTATCCTTGTGGCGTGGCGTTATTTTTGTTTTCTTCGCGTACAAAAAGTATTCTCGTTGCTTCATAATGTTACGGTTGAACCACTGATGGCAGATTGACTATTTTGAAGGTGTCTTTCTTATTTTTCTGGACCTTGACGGTGTAAGTTACTTGGCAGTCAATGGGACAGTCATAAACCTTCCGGTTTTCATCCAAAATATCTTAAATTGTGTTCCGAAGACGAACAAAGCTTTTACGGGTTTGGAACGACATGGGGGTAAGTGATTAATGACAACATTTTCATTTTTGGGGTGGAGTATCACTTTAAGACTGGTTTTGTGCTCCAGTGTCACATATTTGGTGGAAAACATTAACAGAATTTTCTACTATAACCTGCCTGTAATATAAGGCTGTGTTGTTGTTCCTCTCAGACTGATCCACGGCATCGGCCGCTCGGGGGACATTGCTGCTGTTCAGCCCAAAGCTGCCGGTTCAAGCCTCCTGAATAAAATCACTAATTCAGTCATGCTGGACGTGCTCAGATTTACAGGTACTCTCCGTTATGTTTTATGAACCGACACGCTTGACAATGGGAAATATCACTAAGCAGAACAAACAGCAATTCTTCTCTTATAATTCAATGCATTTGTGCTAGTGTTGTTTTAGTATCATTTTTAGTTTTTTATTAAATATTAATTTCGATTTTATTTTTCTGTTTTCACTTTAATGTTAAAGTTTGTCATTTTATGATGTGCTTTTGTATTTTTTAAAATTTCTGTGAAGTACTTATTAATTTTAGTGCCGTCAATCGATTGAAAAAAAATTTACTAATTAATCGCACGTTTTTTCTGAAATCAATCACGATTAATCCCACCTAACAAAGTTTTTAAATATACTTTTATGTTGCAATAATTTCACACTCAATCTTCACATTAATGTAGAAACAGCATCAAGACAGTATATTTTTAATGTTTGTTCGACTGAAGGCGAGTATCACTGATACCAATAATACTGATGTAAATAAACGCAATTCTTGTCAAGAAAAAAGAGACGGAAGCAGCAGTTGTGAGTGGCGTGGCCAATCCTAGCTCCGCCCCTGCATTAACAGAGTTAAAGGGGTCATAGGATGCTACATGCACTTTTACAAGTTGTTTGAACTGAAATGTGTGTTGGCAGTGTGTACACAACCACCCTATAATGATAAAAATACACCCAGTGTTTTTTTTTTTAATTTGGTTAAATGTTTTCCCCTTTCTCAAATCGAGCCGATCTCAGATGCCTGTCTGTGTGACGTCACACAGACAGGCCCCTCCCACGATAGTTTGATTGACAGTAGCGTTTCAGCACAGACTGGACTGGTGTCTTACCTTAGCTCCACCCTGAGTGAACAGACTGGACTGGTGTCTTACCTTAGACCCGCCCTGAGTGAGCTATCATCAGTCCGCCATTGTTTCACCGCTGAAGCAGATGTAGAGAAGAATGACTCCTTCCCAAGCGATTGAGGTGTTCTGTTGTTGGATGTAATAATGAACATAGCAGTCATCATTTACTCCCGACATCTGAGCCGCTGAACTCGCAGTGGATTACATTGTTTCTGAAGGGAATGTGCCCCCGATCTACATGAATGCATCTATGTTCGCACGAATCATTCGTGATCCCTCTCTCTGAGAGCAGCTCGGAAGAGAGGGGTGGGGTCAGCAGAGCTCATTAACATTTAAAGAAAATGCTACAAAAACGGCTTGATCTGAAAAGAGCTGTTTTTGATGGTAAAAAAAGGTGTTTTTACACTACCATTGATAGATTTTAACCAAACTATGTTACAGACTTTTCATTAAGAACCTAAAGGGGCGGTCACACTGCACTTTTCGTTCCATTGACTTCCATTCATATGCATGCGAATGCGTAAGACCGGAAACGCAAGCTCATGCGAAAAATTTCGCATTTCGCTGCGTTCCAAAATTCAAGTCTGGTGAACTCTGACCTGCAAATTCGCATCACGTGAAGACGTGTGACCAGTAGAAGATCAATACGTCACTGCGTGACCACTCTACAGAAATTCAAAAGTGGAGGAAGCGCTAATTTTAACCGTAGTGCAGCGTCCTATTTTATATAATACATCTTTAAAAGATTATAAAAATCAAAAAAAAAAAAAAGCTGCATGGTTCGCGGTGTCAATGGAAACAGGAAGAGAGAGAGAGAGTACAATATAATTACTATACACAAGTGTATTATTATGAAATTACTTAATGTTGTTCGTTATTTTATATTTATATTTTCAGAATAATTTTAAAATTAATTTTGCACACTTCAAGAACTTATAAAATGACCTATTTAAAGGGAAAACCCTACAGCACTTAAAGCACAGCACTTAAAAATTTTATATATATATATATATATATATATATGTGTATGTACAGTCAAACCAAAATTTATTCAGACACCTTGAACATTTCATTCATTAATGCACTTTATTCATTATAGTTAAAAAAATGGTAATAAAATATGACAGAGCCAAAAGTAATTCTTGTGGCGATCCTCATCCAGCCGAAGCTCCTGAATTAAAGAATGGAACTCTCCCCACTCATTCCGAGTCCGTAGAATAGGGTGAACCCACAGCCTTCTCCTTTTCAGACGCTTTCGACGCCGTCGCTAAAGACAGTATAAGCACATCGGAATCCATGTTGTGATGTCATATCCTGCTCCCGCCCATATTCGTAGTGGCGTCCGAAAAATTTGTGCACGTTCAAAGTCTACTGTGACCGCCCCTTAAAGAATCATATCAACTTGTGGAAAACGGGCATCCGATGACCCCTTTAAATATTTTTTATGCCGTCAAAATGGACAAATTAATCACCTGCGTTAACACGCTAATTTTGAAAGCACTAATAATTTTTTGTTTTTTTAATTACATAATATAATTTATTTACAGATCGTTTTAATAATTATTTAACTATTTTAACAGTTTTAGTTATTTGTATTAATATGTAAGTATCTTTAATAATGATTTTGTATTTTATTTTTTTCATTTTATTTATGGTTTTAGTTCCAGTTAGCGATAGTAATGCTGATCCGTGCACGTCTGCGTGTGTTTTCACAGGTGTTAGGAGCGTGTCCTCGTGCTTCGTGGTCCCGATGGCCACAGGAATGAGTCTGACGCTGTGCTTCCTCACGCTGAGACACAGGAGGCCAGGAGCGCGTTTCATCCTCTGGCCTCGCATCGACCAGAAGTCCTGTTTCAAATCCATGCTGACGGCTGGTAAGATCCACTGAGGGACAGCTTCAGAAATAGTTTGTGTAGTTACTACTGCTAGTAAGAAAAGTCATAAAAACACATATGTAGTAGTTGACCTTCATTAGTGTAGAAAAGAAGTTTAATAGAGAATCTTACGTGTTTTTCATCTTTTGAAAGGCTTTGAGCCTGTGGTGATAGAGAATGTGCTGGAAGGAGACGAGCTGAGGACAAACCTGGAGGAAGTGGAGAGGAAGATCGAGGAGCTGGGAGCTGAGAACTTCCTGTGTATCCATTCCACCACTTCCTGTTTTGCTCCGCGAGTCCCTGACAGGCAGGTCAAAACCACCGAGGAAAAATACATCGTTTCTTTACTATAAATATTTGGCCAGGATAAGTTTCTGTAAGCATGTATAGGTAAAGCATAAAATTATTTAATTAAAATAAAAAATTCAGTCATTATTTACTCGCATATTATATTTTTCTGTTTTTATTTTATTAAATGTATTTATTTATTTATTTTGTAGTTTAATTACATTTATTTAAAGTCTATTTATTTCACAGGCTCGAGGAACTTGCTGTTCTGTGCGCAAAACATGATATTCCCCATATAGTCAATAACGCTTATGGAATGCAGTCATCCAAATGCATGCACCTTATTCAGCAGGTAACATTTCATCTTTTTTTGTGTACATTTACTACTAAATGTACTTCATTTCAGAGAAACCCTATTGGCTTATGAAGTGTTTTTGTAGGGGGCTCGCGTTGGGAGAATCGATGCCTTTGTCCAGAGTCTTGATAAAAACTTCATGGTCCCGGTCGGCGGTGCCATCATCGCAGGCTTTGATGAGAACTTCATTAAGGAGATCAGTAAGATGTATCCAGGTATGCTTATGCTCTTTAAACTGCAAACATGTTATGGATGAGGGATTTATACAAAACTTATTTCTGAAACCTGTATGCGTTTAGTTGAATTTGCAATTGTAGAGTCTGAAAAACAATACTAAAATACTGCAGTCCCTTTAACTATCAACTGCAACGTTTGTATAAAGTACTTGAATAATTCTTAATTTTCAATAAATGTGGATAAAAACGGCACTTAACAGTAGCTAACATTATGAAATTTACACAACATCTTTGCTGGGGGAAAAAATTGCATGCCACATCTCACTAAAGTCACAAAAACGCATCAGCCGTATGACTACTTATCACTTTTGGAGGAAATGCATTTATTTACAAAGTTAGTATTTGACATAAAATTATTTTATTTGTCTAGTAATGGGAAAAAAAAAAGTGTACATGCTTACGTTTAGCAAAAATGCAATGCTAGGCATTATGAGTCAAAGTTTTTCCTATTGTTCTCTCACAAAGCCTATTCAATAAATTATACAAAAAATATTCCGCCTTTTTTCAGCTGTTTTCTGTGCTGTTTCTTCGTTATTGTCTCATTGATATAACAATGTAATGTTAAATTAAGTGGTATTATTACACTTTATTTGTAGTGTTGCATTATATTTAAAATATGCTTTGATATGAACTTTTCTTAAATCCTTTCCTTGCATCTTTACTGGTTGACAGTAATTATTTTTATTATTTGTGCCGAATTGTGTGGCACAATTCAAAACGTTCACTTGGCGTATAAAAAAATGAGTGGTGAAAGTTTGCAAGCCTAGATGCCCTGTATTGCAATTTTGCCATTTTACCCTAAAGTTACCCTGGTTTCCTGAAGACATGTTAAAGGTTGAAGAAATACTTGAATGCTTTGATCTCTGAAGGTAAACCATGCTGAATATTTTCTGTTCTGGATGTGCATTTGTCAGCTCATGCAGTAATATTCCATCATGCATTTTCTCTTGCATAAGTGGTCTGTAGAGATCTAGGAAGAGTTTTGGAGTGTTTTTGTTTGTGCTCCTGCATACTGTATCCCTCCCACCTTTTTCTGCACTGCAGAGGAAACCCCAAACACTCCTACTAATATTGATTCTCTGAGTTCGCTAGAGAGAGTTAGATAGGAGGACGCACTTACTATTTGGTCCATTGTTACTTTAGCTCTGCTGCACCTTCTCAAAATGCCTGATGATAGTTTACTAAAATACATTCTCATTCTCATTTGCAGCTCTTTTACTTGTAAACAGAAAGTGAATACTGTTTATGAAATGATTTTACTGCAGAGTTGATCAAATCCAAGTATATGCATCACGATCAGGGATGCAACAGTATTAAAATTCAGGCTGACAGCAATAAGCAGATTATTATTTCCATGTTATAGCTGATAAAATTTTATACTGTTGGTATTTTAAATTAAATATTAAAAACTAAAATCACTTACTTTAAATGTTGTGAATGTATGCATCACAACATTACATTGTGTTTTGTTATTTGATTATTTGAGCTTTTAAAGATTAAGCATTAGATGCACATCTAAATGCAAATATGAGTATGCATAAACATGCAACATCAGTCATTACCGCTACAATCTTTAAAAAACTGATAACTCTTATATTGTACAGAATGAAAACAAAAGAATATATATTCGTTTTGAGGCTATATTAAATTATTTGAGCTTTTAAAGATTAAGCATTAGATGCATATCTAAATGCAAATATGAGTATGCATAAACATGCAACATCAGTCATTACCGCTACAATCTTATATTGCACAATTAAAAAAAATATATTCATTTTGAGGTTTTGTTATTAAATGATTTGTGCTTTTAAAGATTAAGCAATTAAAATCTAATCTAAATGCAAAAAAATAAGCATGCATAAACTTCTAATACCTAACAGCTAACTGTTATGGTACCGATGCATCCCTGTTATGTTTGTACTCGACTCTCTTTATGAACTGCGATAGTCTTCCTCTATGATAAGCGTGTCTTCAATGCATTACAGGATTGAGATGATGTGGTCTTGTGCAGGTCGAGCTTCTGCGTCTAAATGCAAATATGAGTATGCATAAACATGCAACATCAGTCATTACCGCTACAATCTTTAAAAAACTGATAACTCTTATATTGTACAGAATGAAAACAAAAGAATATATATTCGTTTTGAGGCTATATTAAATTATTTGAGCTTTTAAAGATTAAGCATTAGATGCATATCTAAATGCAAATATGAGCATGCATAAACATGCAACATCAGTCATTACCGCTACAATCTTATATTGCACAATTAAAAAAAAAATATTCATTTTGAGGTTTTGTTATTAAATTATTTGTGCTTTTAAAGATTAAGCAATTAAAATCTAATCTAAATGCAAAAAAATAAGCATGCATAAACTTCCAATACCTAACAGCTAACTGTTATGGTACCGATGCATCCCTGTTATGTTTGTACTCGACTCTCTTTATGAACTGCGATAAAGTCTTCCTATGATAAGCGTGTCTTCAATGCATTACAGGATTGAGATGATGTGGTCTTGTGCAGGTCGAGCTTCTGCGTCCCCGTCTCTAGACGTCCTCATTACGCTGCTCACACTGGGAGCCAACGGCTACAAGAAACTCTTGGCTGAGAGAAAGGTGAAAACATTTCAAAATTTTTCTTAACTTCTGATTATGGCTGTGTGGTGCCATTACTAAATGCAAATATGAGCATGCATAAACATGCAACATCAGTCATTACCGCTACAATCTTATATTGCACAATTAAAAAAAAAATATTCATTTTGAGGTTTTGTTATTAAATTATTTGTGCTTTTAAAGATTAAGCAATTAAAATCTAATCTAAATGCAAAAAAATAAGCATGCATAAACTTCCAATACCTAACAGCTAACTGTTATGGTACCGATGCATCCCTGTTATGTTTGTACTCGACTCTTTATGAACTGCGATAAAGTCTTCCTATGATAAGCGTGTCTTCAATGCATTACAGGATTGAGATGATGTGGTCTTGTGCAGGTCGAGCTTCTGCGTCCCCGTCTCTAGACGTCCTCATTACGCTGCTCACACTGGGAGCCAACGGCTACAAGAAACTCTTGGCTGAGAGAAAGGTGAAAACATTTCAAAATTTTTCTTAACTTCTGATTATGGCTGTGTGGTGCCATTATTAATTTAGTATTATTTATAGACTTTTATAGTTTGTATTAATATTTTGCTTTCAGTTTCAGTTCATCTGGTATTTCTGATGTAATTATGGCAAAGCTGCCTTTATATTAACAAAAATATTTTTATTCATCAAAAATGGGACTGTTGAAATATTAAATTAATGACAATTTATTTTGTGATTCCAGAAGTTTCCAGAATAAAAACAATAGTTAGAAAAACAATAGAAAAAAAATGAAGTAAATATGATTTCAGTGTACATTTTTTGTATTGTGTGTGTGTGTTTTAGCATTTCAATTAAGTTACTCGGTGTTACCCAATGAGACGCCAGTACATGTGGGAAAACACCATTAGCCTTCATGTGATGAGACGCTTGCAGAGCTTATTGATTCACTACTAATGCATCCGGATTATTAATAATTTAGATTCTTTGTTGACTAGATAAGATGTTCTCTGTGGGCAGAGTCAGTTTCTAACATGTTCTGGCCAAAGGAGAATGAATTTCTGGACTTTAACATTGTGAAAAAGACGTGCACTTTAGCATACTTTTAAAAAGAGTACTAGAGAAATAATGTATTTTAAGAGAATATACTTAAGTGTGAACTGAATGTAATGTTTTGAGACACTTAATTGCATGTTAATGAAAATGCATTCTAGTTTACATTTCTATTAAATGCAATTAACTGCTTTTTTCGACCCGCTGAAGTTGGTCATGTAAATACATCTTTATATGTGATTTTTATAATTATTTCTAATGTTTTTAAAATATGGTTAATGTACTGCTGAATGTACTTAAAAGCATTTATGGTAAACTAAAATATATGTTAATGTAATTTTTTACTGAGACTTGTATGTCATGTATTTACATATATGTGTAATTACACGATCGTAATGCGGTTGCAATTTAATACATTTAAAGTATATTAACTGTAATGTCGATTAAAACACTACAGTTAAAATTATAATAAAGTATTACTTAGTATTACAATACTTGGTATTTTAGTCAACATTTATTAGTATTTAAAATGTATTTAAATGTTAAAGTAAAACTTTGAAAAGTGTACTTAAGTGATGAAAGTGTCTCTCTTTATTTATATAATTTATTTCACTTCTGCATGTTTTATTTAAAAATGATTTGATGTACGTACACTACAAATGCACATTCAGTACAGTTAAGCGCACTTCATTTTCACAAGGGTGATTATACACCATGTAAACAATATTTATACTTTGTTTTTTTACTTTTTTGTTTTTTTGCTTCTGTACTTTGGTGCCAGAATTCTAGAGTATTGTGGGTGGTTGCTAGGGTGTTGCTATTTGGTTGCTAGGATGAATTTAATTTGCATAATGTGAGCTTATGCATATTATGAACCTTCAAGCACTCTGTATTTTCATACTGTAGATCTCAGAAGTCTTACTAACATCATCATAATAGGGGCCCATAACCTGAGGGCCTCCTACAGTTCATTTGTATTTGATCTTAATGGTGGATGCAGCTTTGCCAACACCGCTCATTCTGTGATGCAATTATACTAAAGCTTCAGATGGGAAAGCAGGCTGCAGATCGCATCCGGAGAAAGCTGGACTTGCTGGAGAGGGAAGCAGGTGCTGGGTTTACTGTAGGCCAGCAGACACAGAAATGCAACATTAGCAGAAAACAGAATGTGCCACAGAAAAAGAAAAAAAAAAGCTGTAGCGTGGAGAGCTATTTATAACTGGAGTTGTGTACGGCCCACAGGAGCTGTATGGTCACCTGGCGCAGGAGCTGAGCGCTCTAGCCGAGAGACACGGGGAGAGACTGCTGCATACGCCACACAATCCAATATCACTGGGTGAGGAGTCATGCATCATGTGTAGTGCGACGTCATGTGAGCAAGAGTTCAATAACAGTTAAAAAAAACAAACAAGGATTTCATTAATCAATGTTCTCTGTAAATAAAAATGTTTCTAAAAATAGCTTTTGCCTGTCACCGGAGAGGTCAGGGTTTGGCTGGTGAGCATGAGCCTGTTCGTCCCTGCTGGCAGATCCTGTAACTACACCATCTGGCCAAGCAGAGCATCTTTCTCTATTGACGACCGTTCAAACGCGGTCATGTATTGTGACTGAATATTTTTTTTTTTTCATGTGCAAGCAACATTTAAAATGCATCTTTTATACTAAAGGTTTTTTTTGCATTTTTAGTGTGAAAAACTGTCCCACTTGGGACTATGAGCATTCTTGTGGTGCCATCAGCCAATCATCCTTGTAAAAAAAAGAAGTGCACTTAATTGTATTTAATGTGCGTTTGTAGTGTCCTTTAAAACTTAAAAGTATATATATATTAGAAACTACTTTCAGAAAATACAACATTAATAAAATAAAAGGCCACTTAAGTGACTTAAAGAGACACTTTCATGACTGTTACTTAACACACTTAAGTACACTTTTAAAAAGTGCACTTTGAAGTACATTTTAAATTATTGTTTTAATCTTTTGTTTTAAAGAAGTACACTTAATTTGATGTGTTGACTAACATACTAAATCACATGTAAAGTACTTGATTATAATTTTATTATAGTTTTATTACATTTAAAGTTAAAATATTTTAAATGTAATAAAATGCAACTTCATTACAAATGTTTAATTACAAAATGCCATTAAACTGTTTTAGTTTATCATAAATGCTTGTACACTTTGCTGTACACTTTAACCATATTTCCAAAAATTATGAAATTGCATATAAAGATGTACTTAAGTGAGTGAAAAAACACTTTAAATTTCAGCTAATTGCATTTTATATCAATTTAAACAAATACATTTTCATTTAATTGCAATTAAGTGTCTTAAAACATTACATTCAGTTCACACTTAAGTATTATTTCTGTGATAAATACTCTTTAAATTTATGCTAAAATGCATTTCTTTTTCATAAGGGAAGTCTTGTCATGATAATCGAATATGTTCTATTAAATTCATACAAATGTATGAGAAGCAGTCTGATGAGTTTTCCTGTGCTCTCCAGCGATGTCTCTGAACCGTCTCCAGACACACAGCACCGCAGCAGTCACGCAGCTGGGCTCCATGCTCTTCACCAGACAGGTGTCTGGAGCCAGGTGAGCTACTGTCCACTCCGCCGCCTGTTTCTATTTCAATATTTGTTGACCTCTAATTTAACTTGAAAGCAAAAATTAGAAAACGACTAGTGGATGTGAACTCAGTCTCTTCAAGTTCACACAGGTGTTCAAGTAGAGAAGAAACATGCTCCACTATTTGGCAACCAAAAAAGTGACTACATACTTACCTACTTGACTGACAATCATATTCTTGAGAAGTTTCAGTCGGGGTTTAAATCACTGCACAGCACAGAAACCGCTCTTGTAAGAGTTCTTAATAATATTTATATGGCAACAGATTCAGGGGACTCTGTCATTTTAGTAATGTTAGACCTGTCCTCTGCTTTTGATACTGTTGATCATGCAATCCTTATCTCTCGGCTGGAGCATTGCATTGGGCTGGGGGGAGGGGGGGCTGTTTTAAGTTGGTTTAAATCTTTTCTAACCAATAGACTTTGCTCTGTAAAAATAGGACGTTTCTCTTCTTCTCTTCGCAATCTATCCTGTGGTGTGCCTCAAGGCTCTGTTTTAGCTCCTGTCCTTTTTTCTCTCTGTCTTCTCCCTTTGGGTTCCATTTTTAGAAAACATAATGTCTCATTTCATTGCTATGCCGATGATATGCAAATCTATATGCTGTGTCTAGGAAAAATAAGAGTTCTCTAGGCAACCTAACAGCATGTCTCGAAGATGTGAAAGCTTGGCTTGCCAAGAATTTTCTTTTTCTGAACTCAGACGAAACAGAAGTTATTGTTTTTGACTCCTCAAAATTCAGGCCAAGAAATCACCTTGACCTTGAATCTTTAAATCAATTAACCTCTCCCCACGTAAGCAATCTAGGTGTGATGGTAGATAGTTGCCTCAAATTTGATAAGCAGATTAGTGCGGTCATTGGGTCCAGCTTTTTCTCTCTTCGTTCTCTATCAAAAATCAAATCCATTCTTCCTAAGCGCTCCTTGGAGATTGCTGTCCATGCTCACAGGTCGTTCAAAATGCTGCGGCGAGATTCCTGAAGGGAAAGCGGAAATCTGATCAAGCTACCCCCCTTCTGAGATCTCTTCACTGGCTTCCGATTAATTTTAGAATTGAGTTTAAAATGGTATTACCTGTATTTAAATCATTAAATGATTTAGCACCTTCTTATTTGTCCGATACTTCATTACAAATGTTTAATTACAAAATGCCATTAAACTGTTTTAGTTTATCATAAATGCTTGTACACTTTGCTGTACACTTTAACCATATTTCCAAAAATTATGAAATTGCATATAAAGATGTACTTAAGTGAGTGAAAAAACACTTTAAATTTCAGCTAATTGCATTTTATATCAATTTAAACAAATACATTTTCATTTAATTGCAATTAAGTGTCTTAAAACATTACATTCAGTTCACACTTAAGTATTATTTCTGTGATAAATACTCTTTAAATTTATGCTAAAATGCATTTCTTTTTCATAAGGGAAGTCTTGTCATGATAATCGAATATGTTCTATTAAATTCATACAAATGTATGAGAAGCAGTCTGATGAGTTTTCCTGTGCTCTCCAGCGATGTCTCTGAACCGTCTCCAGACACACAGCACCGCAGCAGTCACGCAGCTGGGCTCCATGCTCTTCACCAGACAGGTGTCTGGAGCCAGGTGAGCTACTGTCCACTCCGCCGCCTGTTTCTATTTCAATATTTGTTGACCTCTAATAAAGCAAAAAAGCAAAAATTAGAAAACGACTAGTGGATGTGAACTCAGTCTCTTCAAGTTCACACAGGTGTTCAAGTAGCATGCTCCACTGCTCCACTATTTGGCAACCAAAAAAGTGACTACATACTTACCTACTTGACTGACAATCATATTCTTGAGAAGTTTCAGTCGGGGTTTAAATCACTGCACAGCACAGAAACCGCTCTTGTAAGAGTTCTTAATAATATTTATATGGCAACAGATTCAGGGGACTCTGTCATTTTAGTAATGTTAGACCTGTCCTCTGCTTTTGATACTGTTGATCATGCAATCCTTATCTCTCGGCTGGAGCATTGCATTGGGCTGGGGGGAGGGGGGGCTGTTTTAAGTTGGTTTAAATCTTTTCTAACCAATAGACTTTGCTCTGTAAAAATAGGACGTTTCTCTTCTTCTCTTCGCAATCTATCCTGTGGTGTGCCTCAAGGCTCTGTTTTAGCTCCTGTCCTTTTTTCTCTCTGTCTTCTCCCTTTGGGTTCCATTTTTAGAAAACATAATGTCTCATTTCATTGCTATGCCGATGATATGCAAATCTATATGCTGTGTCTAGGAAAAATAAGAGTTCTCTAGGCAACCTAACAGCATGTCTCGAAGATGTGAAAGCTTGGCTTGCCAAGAATTTTCTTTTTCTGAACTCAGACGAAACAGAAGTTATTGTTTTTGACTCCTCAAAATTCAGGCCAAGAAATCACCTTGACCTTGAATCTTTAAATCAATTAATCTCTCCCCAAGTAAGCAATCTAGGTGTGATGGTAGATAGTTGCCTCAAATTTGATAAGCAGATTAGTGCGGTCATTGGGTCCAGCTTTTTCTCTCTTCGTTCTCTATCAAAAATCAAATCCATTCTTCCTAAGCGCTCCTTGGAGATTGCTGTCCATGCTCTTATTACCTCTCGCCTGGATTATTGCAATTCCCTGTACTTTGGTATATCTAAGTCCCAAACGGCACGCTTACAGGTCGTTCAAAATGCTGCGGCGAGATTCCTGAAGGGAAAGCGGAAATCTGATCAAGCTACCCCCCTTCTGAGATCTCTTCACTGGCTTCCGATTAATTTTAGAATTGAGTTTAAAATTGTATTACCTGTATTTAAATCATTAAATGATTTAGCACCTTCTTATTTGTCCGATCTACTGCACCCCTAATCTCCCACCAGAGGCCTTAGATCCAAAGATAAGCTCCTCCTTCAGATACCCAAAATCCGGCTAAAATCGAGGAGTAACCGAGCCTTTGAAGTAGCCGGCCCGACACTATGGAACAAGCTCCCACTCTGTTAGATCGGCTTCCACTTTGTCTCAAAACGTATTTATTCTCTGTTGCTTTTAGCTTATAAGAGTGTTCTGTTTTAACTGTTTTGCTGCTATTAGACTACTTAATTTTTTATTTTATTCTAACTTGTACAGCCCTTTGGTCGGCCTGTGGCTGTTTTTAAATGTGCTTTATAAATAAACTGAACTTGAACTTAATTTTATGTCTCTTGTAATATAATACATAATTATCCGCGCTAACTAACCTAACTTGTTTAAATTGTGATACAGAAATGTACTTGTTATCCTTTAAGATAAACGACACAACATCTTACAATTTACTTCCTGTATACTTTATACTAGATGACTGGTTGAATATGTTACATTCCAAAGCAATATTTTCTCTTCTCTTACAGGAATAGTTCAGCCAAAAATGAATATTTGCTGACAATGTACCCCCAGGTCATCCAAATTGTAGATGAGTTTGTTTCTTTGTCAAAACAGATTTGGAGAAATGTAGCATTGCATCAGTTGGATCCTCTGCAGTGAATGGGTGCCGTCAGAATGAGAGTACAAACAGCTGATAAAAACATCACAATAATATTATCAATAAAAAGCCTGGATGGACTCCAGTCCATCAATTAAGTTTTTTTTTAGTGGAGGAAGCAATATTACAGATAGAGGACTTTTAAGTTAGAAACAACGGTTTGAAGTTTAAACATCTTAATGATGGATTTGTTTAATACAAATATGCAGCTTTTGGATTTTTGGTGTGGATTATTGTGATGTGTTTATCAGCTGTTTGGACTCTCATTCTGACGGCACCCATTCACTGCAGAGCATCCATTGCTGATCAAGTGATGCAATGCTACATTTCTCCAAATCTGTTCCCATGAAGAAACAAAATCATATACTAAAAAAAAAAAAAATCAGCAAATTTTTATTTTTGGCTGAACTATTCCTTTAATATTTTCTGCTGGACACTAGTTGACCTGCTGTAATATTAATGAAACCTTCTTTCTGCTGTCCGCTGGAAAATAACTGCTGTCTGTATCGGCATAACAGAGAGACTCTATTTGTCCTTTTAGAGGACCAGTTTAATTTTTCCATCATTGGCTAGAAATTAATCATTGTAGTGGTAACATTATATAATGGCATAATTAATGGAGAACATTGTTTTTATTGTCCAAATGACATACCCTTAGATAAAGTACATCTAAATTCGGTTTGTATACTGGGTTGGCAGTGCATTCATCAAAAGTCTGCTATATTATTTTAAAGATTAAATTTTTTTTACATTATTACAAAGTGCACTTTTTAAAAGTATGCTTAAGTCTCTCTAAGTCACTTAAGTGGCCTTTTATTTCATTAATATTATATTTTCTGCAAGTAGTCTTTAAAACAAAATATACTTTTAAGATTGGAGGTATGCTATAAGTGCACATTCAGTACAATTAAGCGCACTTCTTTTTCACAAGACTTGTTCATTGGTGTAATATTTCACTGCAGGGTTGTCCCGCTGGGTGTGGAGCAGACCGTGAGCGGACACACGTTTCGTGGCTTCATGTCGCACGCAGATGCCTATCCGTGCCCGTACCTTAACGCAGCCTCTGCTATTGGAATAACCAGAGATGATATAACACTGTGCATCAAGAGACTCGATAAATGCCTCAAGAGCCTTAGCAAAGAAGCTCCTGCAGAGAAGAGTGAGTCAGGATCGCCAGCTGAAGATGTGGACGACCAAACCGTGCCCTGATGCTCTCGGTGAAAGAGTTTGATGCATAGGAATCATTTTTTCATAATTTGATCTTGTGGCAATAACCTTGTGTGTGAATGTTGATAAATCAACATATGGCCACAAATGCATTCATTTTCCCCATGCTCAGTAAATGCGACCCGTGTTTGACAGTATACCCTAACTGACAATAAATACATTATTTTGTCATTTTAAGTCATCTGGTGCTGCTGCTTTTTTACACAGTCATTGTAGTTGCATAGACAATGCAGAGGGAATTCTCTGTTGTAAACAATATCAAAAGAATATGAAAGATTTTTTTTTTTTTTCTTCTTTTCTGGATCCAAAAATGTTTTCTAATTTGCTCTGATTGCAAAAAAATTTCTCTTTATGTACCGAACCCGGCAATGAGTACCTGCGATTGAATTTATACTGATTTTAATAGACACATCTCAGGAACTTGGAGACAAGCTAGTTCTAGTAATGACTGCCCTTAAGATTAATATAAAAATATTAAGCATCATATTAATGCAGTATGCTGATAAACTTCAGTTAAACTTCATAAGGCTCCCATTAGATTGTTTTCCTTTATTTATTAATTAGTTTATTTATAAACAAACACTAACATCATAGATTTTTTTTTTTTTTAAACATTTTTGTATTTTTTCAAAAATAGCTTAAACATTTTGTTATTTTTTTAGGACATATATTTAACTTTAAACGGCAAACTATTTCCTATATATTCCTGTCCTACTTTCAGGTGAGCATAGATTCCTTTAATGTGTTTTTTTTTCTTCCAGAATGGACATTTAAGCTGTACAGTGCTCACTTTCAGAGGAGCGTGTAAAGTGCTAGCTCAGTAACACAATAGTGTAGCGTTTTTAATAACATCTGTTGTGTGACGTAGCAGAGGAAGGTGCACAGTCTCTGTTTTCGCGTGAGAGGTGTTGAATCAGCTTTGCTCACACCTCACTGTAATGCATTTAATGTGCATGATTTATGTGGGATCAGCCTCTGCTGTTCTCTGCAAACCTTCTGTCTCAGTCCTCTACCTTCACACATCTCTCCTGCGCTCCATATCCATCTGTTCAACAAGCTTTAGCTCTTAATAATAAACTCTCCTCTTACTGTTTATCTCACTGTTTTGCTGATACAGCTTTTTCCAACCTCTTAGGCTGCACTTATTCATTTCCTCTCATCATCAATCACAGTGTTTGTGACTTTGCTCTTAAAGCATCAGCACAGATTAGCCTACATGAATTAGGTATACTAACATACAAATAAACAAAAATATCAACCGATGTATCCCCCCACAAATCATATTGTTATTGACATATTTGCATGCTGAATTATTTTTATTTTTTTTACATTAATTCATATTAAATGGTATTGTGTTCATCAGGTTTGTTTCTAGCCCTCTTTGAGTAAACAAATGAAAAACATGGGCATCTAATAAAAACAACAACAACTGCACTTGGCTTTAAAACTCTAGAACCCATTGCAAATCTGTTTATCTCCAATATAAAAGATAATTCTAAAAGACAGCTCCAGATGATTTACTCTTTATGTTTTTACTCAGTCATCAGTATCTGAGGATCGTGCCTCATTGACTAACCACCTACTTTAACTTCAAGTGTTTTGAAAGCAATAATAGAGCAATCTGCTGACAATAGCACTTCCTTTCATGTTTGTGTTTTCTACACAGTTACGGTTAGATAATACATTGTTTTAAATAGATGTTAGCATGCTGACTATTTGACATCAGCGAGACCGTCAAATTGCAAAAGAGCACACAAAAAGAGTTTTGTGGCTTTGTTAACAAAATACCTTTTTTAACGGCCCGGTCTCATGAAAATGCGTATAAATAGTACGCCAAATAAAAACGAAAACTCGTGGTATTGATACGCAAAAATGGACTTTGGCGTGCATATGATACGTAGTTTTCGCGTGCATATGATACGAAATTTGTTGGCGTGCATATGATACGCAGTTTTCGCGTGCATATGATGATGATAAATTTGTTGGCGTGCATATGATACGAAATTTGTTGGCGTGCATATGATACGCAGTTTTCGCGTGCATATGATAAAAAATTTGTTGGCATGCATATGATACGAAATTTGTTGGCGTGCATATGATACGCAGTTTTCGCGTGCATATGATAAAAAATTTGTTGGCATGCATATGATACGAAATTTGTTGGCGTGCATATGATACGCAGTTTTCGCGTGCATATGATAAAAAATTTGTTGGCATGCATATGATACGAAATTTGTTGGCGTGCATATGATACGCAGTTTTCGCGTGCATATGATATGCATCTACCCCACAACCCTAAACCTACCCACCGCATAGCATATACACGCAAAAGTCAATTTTTGCGTATCAATACCACGAATTTTCATTTTTATTTGGCGTACTATTTATACACACTTTCATGAGATCAGGTTGTTTTTAACATATTCTAAAGCCCCACATTTTTTAGTAATAGAAGCTAATGAATAAAAATTAAATAATTAATAGTTAAAATGTCTATTTAATAATAATAAATAAACATTAATTAAATCATAATTTAATTAAAACAACTAATAGTGATTAATTTCGAGATTCTTTGTATACTGTAAAAATTATTTTTTCAAAAATGTAAATAAAACAGATTACTGGAGTATTTTACAATAGTTTTACAAGAAATGTCACTCTACTTCAAAATGTTATATTTAATTCAAAGTGTTACTTTTCATTTCTTTGCGAAATTTACTAGCAATTTGTAAAAATGAAACAAAGTAGCAGTTTCCTTGATGCAGCAGAAGTTCTCTGAATGCAAAATGTATCTTTTATAATCAATAAAGCAGATTTAATGTGTCATATTTCTGAAGAGTGAACAAAATTAGATTTTGGCAATACATTTAAAGCTGCAGTCCGTAACTTTTGGCACTCTAGCGGTTAATAAACAGAACTGCGTGCGTCTTGCGGAAGAACATTGTAGCCGGAGCTACTTCTCTCTGTTTATGTCTATGGCGAATCACGCAGGTGCTGGGCTACTCCGCAGCGGTACCTACCCCGAACCAGTCTAAAATAGTCCGAATATAAACACTGATGGTGCTTTCAAGTCGTGTCGGATAGATCGTATTTACGAGTTGAATGCACATGAACGCAACCACAAAGTCGTTATTACGAGTGGGAAACTCGAAATTTTCTTTTAAGCCCAGAGTTTCCGAGTTGCGGGCGTTTCAATGAGAAACATGGCGGAATCGATGGATGCAACGTCTGTAGTTGACGGTAATTTTTTTTTTTAATTGATAGTTTAGTTGTCCTATAAACTTAAATTGGTCATGTTCTTGTTACGCAGCTAGTTAATGAAATCCAAGTAAAAAAAATTCTATCATTTTTTTTAAATATTAAAAACGCAAAACACACCTGATGCTAATTCTTTGCTCTGCATTTTCTATAAGCAGATTTAACAGACCCTGTTGTATTTTCTTGTAATTTATTAAAAGAAAGTACACCGCCATCTTGTGCCGACTAAACTGACTTGAACACACCTGACGTCGTAATTACGACTTGTCAACTTGTAAGTACGAATGTCTCAGGAGGACTTGAACGCAGCATTATTATAGGTGTACCGTAGTGATTCAGGACAAGCCAAAAACACAGTTTGGAAAATGGATTCATGGTGTACTCGCTTATTATATATATTTTGGACACAAAAAAGTTACGGACTGCAGCTTTAACAATAGGACTTGAGCGTTGTAGTGGTTACATTAGTAAAAAATATATATATATATATTTTTTTTTTTTTAAATAATTTGAAAAGATCTTGCAGTCCCTGTAAATGTAATGTTCACTGTTACATTTGTACTTGTAGCTATATTTCTGGCTATATTTTTTTAGACCATAACAAAATAGAAATACAGCAAATTGTTTATGTCTGTAAGGTTATTGGCTTTTATTTATTTATTTAAATGAACCATAGCCCCAACATCCTGTTTCAGCAGAAAATACATCAACACAGGAAAGAAAAACTGCACTGTAAGTGATTTCATGTGGACTTTGAAGATGCACCACAAAATAACAAGAGGAAAAGTCTCTCCATTCTCTAAAATGGAAGATACATTTTCTTATTTTTATCAGAAGGATTGCACATATTTCAGGATTCCCGACTGAACATTTGCAATTAAATGTAGCTCTAACAGATCTGTCTTCGAGGCTGTTTAACCAGCATCCACCGATGCTGGGCGTCCTAATAAATAAATAAGTCTTGAGAGGAGAGAGAGAGAGACTGCTGATGTCAGGAGCTTCAGTGCTGCATTCACTGCTGCAGAAGAGCTCGAGCTGCTCCGGATTCACACATGCAACATGCAGAGCGTCGTGATCATATGGGCGCTGCTTTTGTGCCTGGCTTCTTCAGGGAATGCGGGGAAAAAGGTTTTTAAATGTCCTTCCTCGTGCAGCTGCTCCAAGGAGTCTATTATCTGCGTCGGGTCTTCGTATGTCCCCAGATTCATTCCCAACGATGTCAGTTCACTGTGAGTCCACATACGCTTCTGCATTAGATCATTTAGTAGGCTACACTTGTGTTTGAAGGTGCAAATATAGCGTTACACGCTCGTAATCAGTCGTATAGCTGTTGTATTTCTGTTGTAATGTATGTAGCAGGGTCTCGTTTTGTCTCATATGACTGGTGTTTTGCAGGAGTATTGTGAATGGGACCTTCTCTGAGATCAGGGAGGCGATGTTTGCACACATGCAATCGTTACAGTTACTGTAAGTCAAGCCCATCTGACTAAGCACATGTTTATGATGATATGATATTGACTCACTTTGGAAACTGATTCTGGTACACTTTGCATTTGTTGAAAATTTGTCATTTTTTAAATAAGAAAATTGCTCTGGGGGTTTTTTTTTAAGTCGTATTTGCTGTAAATTAAAATATTTTTGCTGAAGATCTGTCCCACTTTACCTGAAACTGTCTAAATGTATAATTTTTTTTTATTAAAGGCTGTTTTGATAAATGTGCATTTACGTGGTATTGCAAAAAGAAAACCACCTACCAAATTATGCACAATCTACCAATTCTACCAAAAACTGTCCAGTTTTGCACAGCTAAGATCTGTCCCACGTTACCTGAAACTGTCTAAATGTATAATTTTTTTAATTAAAGGCTGTTTTGATACATTTACATTTACGTGGTATTGCAAAAAGAAAACCACCTACCAAATTATGCACAATCTACCAATTCTACCAAAAACTGTCCAGTTTTGCACAGCTAAGATCTGTCCCACTTTACCTGAAAACTGTCTAAATGTATCATTTTTTTTGTTAAAGGCTGTTTTGATAAATTTACATGTACGTGGTATTGCAAAAAGAAAACCACCTACCAAATTATGCAAAATCTACCAATTCTACCAAAAACTGTCCAGTTTTGCACAGCTAAGATCTGTCCCACTTTACCTGAAAACTGTCTAAATGTATCATTTTTATTAACCCCTTAACTGTCACCCCCCATTTTTTAAAATAGGCATGCAGGTGCACTATCCAAACTTAAAATGTTGTAATTTATGAACACTTTGGAATACAGACATACGTTTGGTCTCTTTTTAAAGAAGAAGTGGAATTAAAAAAAAAAATGTAAGTATCAAAAAGTTATGGTAGTTTAAAAAGACTGTAAAGAAAATGCACTATATTAATTTTATTTTATTTGATATATAATAAATATTTTACTCAGGTTTTACTCTAAAATTGGTATAAAATTAAAGCCTTATGTCTAAATAAGTTATGTTCCAAATTTGAAGTTGATATGAAAAAAATTGAGGTTCCTACCATCCAAACGCCATAAAATTTTTTAATGCATTTTTCTGTCACAAATGTGTATTACTTCTATCTCAAAATAACCACCAAATATGGAATCCTGAGACTCAGACCTTTCCAATGATATGTTTTTTGTCAAGATTATAACAAGTTTTGATTGTAAAAGAGCGTAATGCATTTTGTAATATGACACTTGACACCGCCCACTAAGGGGGAGGAGACCGCCAAAAGATTTTAAAGTACCATTTCCATGGTAACGCAATGTCCGATTTCAAAATGGTTTTCACAGGATGAATCTTGCTAAGCTTTCAAATGATATATGATTTATGATGATTACTAAAAGATTTGATCGAGAAAAAGGACAGCAACAAAAAAGAGTGCCAAGCGTCCCACAGGTGGGACAGGGACTGATAAATGTACATTTACGTGGTATTGCAAAAAGAAAACCACTTACCAAATTATGCAAAGTCTACCAATTCTACCAAAAACTGTCCAGTTTTGCACAGCTGACCCTTCTAGTGTTGGATAACCTCAAAACCAGACTGTTTTCTGGATTAAATTAGCTGTCAAGGCCCCAAGCAGGCCTTTTTCACTCGCCCCTCTAGCTATTTTAAAAGTCAGGGCATATTTACCGTAAACCAAAATTGTTTGCTGATTATCTGTCCCATTTTACCTGAAAATAAAAACTGTGTATTAAAAACATTTAATTGACATTAAAGAGCGTTTTGATAAATTTGCATGGTATTGCAAAAAGAGAACGCCTACCAAATTATGCCAATTCTACCAAAATATCTACCAAAAACTGTCATATTTTGCACAGTAGAGTCGGTTAACCTCAAAAGCAGACTGCTTTCTGGATTAAATTAGCTGTCTAATAAGGTTAGATTGGAGAATATTTTGGCCTATACAATAATGCATCCATTTGAGTAGGAATCTTAATTGGCATATTGAACAATTAATTAAACCTGTTTTGTCCTCCGTTATTTAGCACTGGAATCCAGTGTACTCCTCAGCTAAACAGTTGAAGGTGACAGATGACGAATAGAAAGGCCTCTTTCACTCAGCCCCTAGCTATTTAATAAGTCAGGGCACACAGATAGTGAGGGTTTTTGATGTTGAGAACACAGTGACTGGTGACTTTTCCATGCTGTCATTGGCGTATTGCAGGATGTCAGTGATTTGATACACTGACAGAGATATAGAGAAATATGTGCCTGTCCTGGCACTCGTCGACAGTGACAGGGCACTTTTATCTGTGTGTATTGCACTGCAATGTAAACACACAGCCTGATTGTTATAATTACAGTGACAGTGATTGTTGGGAATGATTGTGGCTGTAAACTCTGACAGGTTGCTGAACTCCAATGCTCTCACTACAATACGGGACGATTCATTTTCTGGCCTTCCGCACCTGGAGTACCTGTAAGTCGTCTTCAATTGCTCGTTTACTCTTTTAAAAAGGTGTAATTTTATAGATATATGGCTAATGTTGTGCTGTTGTTTAAAGAAATGAAGGTCTTTTAAATAAGTAAAGGGTTTTTAAATAAATAGTTCACCTAAAAATGAAAATTTGTGTACCCACTCTCAGATCATCCGGGATGTAGATGAGTTTGTTTCTTCATGAGAACGGATTTGGAGAAAAGAGAGATTTGCATTGCATGACTTGCTCAGCAATGGATGCTCTACAGTGAATGGGTGCCGTCAGAAGGAGAGTCCGTTGCATGGTATTGCAAAAAGAGAACGCCTACCAAATTATGCCAATTCTACCAAAATATCTACCAAAAACTGTCATATTTTGCACAGTAGAGTCGGTTAACCTCAAAAGCAGACTGCTTTCTGGATTAAATTAGCTGTCTAATAAGGTTAGATTGGAGAATATTTTGGCCTATACAATAATGCATCCATTTGAGTAGGACTCTTAATTGGCATATTGAACAATTAATTAAACCTGTTTTGTCCTCCGTTATTTAGCACTGGAATCCAGTGTACTCCTCAGATAGTGAGGGTTTTTGATGTTGAGAACACAGTGACTCTGGTGACTTTTCCATGCTGTCATTGGCGTATTGCAGGATGTCAGTGATTTGATACACTGACAGAGATATAGAGAAATATGTGCCTGTCCTGGCACTCGTCGACAGTGACAGGGCACTTTTATCTGTGTGTATTGCACTGCAATGTAAACACACAGCCTGATTGTTATAATTACAGTGACAGTGATTGTTGGGAATGATTGTGGCTGTAAACTCTGACAGGTTGCTGAACTCCAATGCTCTCACTACAATACGGGACGATTCATTTTCTGGCCTTCCGCACCTGGAGTACCTGTAAGTCGTCTTCAATTGCTCGTTTACTCTTTTAAAAAGGTGTAATTTTATAGATATATGGCTAATGTTGTGCTGTTGTTTAAAGAAATGAAGGTCTTTTAAATAAGTAAAGGGTTTTTAAATAAATAGTTCACCTAAAAATGAAAATTTGTGTACCCACTCTCAGATCATCCGGGATGTAGATGAGTTTGTTTCTTCATGAGAACGGATTTGGAGAAAAGAGAGATTTGCATTGCATGACTTGCTCAGCAATGGATGCTCTACAGTGAATGGGTGCCGTCAGAAGGAGAGTCCGAACAGCTGATAAATACATCACAATAATCCACAGCACTCCAGTCCATCAGTTAATGTCTTGTGAAGAGAAAAGCTACGTGTTTGTAAGTAACACAACCATCAAGACATTTTTAACTTCAAACGTCTTACTTTCAGCTAAAATATGAGTCCTCTATTCATAATATTACTTTCTCCTGTCTGAATCAGGAGAGAAATATGCACAGATCAAGAACCATTTACAAGCAAAAAGAGTCATGATTATGGATGGACTCATATTTTTGCCAGAAGCAACGGTTTAAAGTTAAAACACCTTAATGATGGATTTGTTTATTACAAAAGCACAGTTTTTGCTTCATGAGATATTAACTGATGGACTGGAGTGGTGTGGATTACTTGTGGATTATTGTGATGTGTTTATCAGCTGTTTGGACTCTCATTCTGACGGCACCCATTCACTGCAGAGCATCCATTGCTGAGACACTGATGCAGTGCTACATTTCTCCAAATCTGATGAAGAAACAAACTCATCTACATCTTGGATGGTACATCTTTAAGTAAACTCTTTATGTAAGAGAAAAATAAAGCTGTGAGGTTTGAATGTTTACATATTGAAGATATGCACACGTTTGAAGTTCTTTTGAATTGAAATGTTTTCTACACATATTTAATAGAAATTAATGCATTTATGTTTCTTAGTAATTGTTTTAATAGTTGCTTTCAATACTTTTCGTGTCCACTGACCATCATCATTTATTTACATTCTACTCTTAATTTTCTCTCCATTCTTTAGGTTTATAGAAAACAACAAGATTGAAACAACATCAAAATACTCTTTCAGAGGACTTAGGGATTTGACTCATCTGTACGTTACTTTTAATCATATTAAATGAACAGACATCTGCCAATTATTTGTACTAAACTCTAAAGTGTTACTGTATTCCTCACAGGTCTTTGGCACACAACAACATTAAAGCTTTGCCCAGAGATCTATTCATTGATCTGGACTCATTGATAGAGCTGTGAGTCTGAGCTTCTGTAAATGCTTACTTAGCAATAACTGTATTATAGTATAGTGCATTGAATATGAGATGATAAAATGTCTTTTTAAGCCTACAGAAATGTACACTATATAATAAGATCAATGCTTATTGATGTATTCATATATATTTCCTTGCAGAGACCTGAGGGGCAACGTCTTTGAGTGTGACTGCCGAGCGAAGTGGCTGATGATGTGGCTGAAGAGCACAAACGCCACTGTATCAGACGTCTTCTGCGCCAGTCCTGAGGAGATGAAGGGCAAGCGGCTCAATGACATGGCGAGCTTGCATAACGAATGCATCTCTACAGGTATGTGAATGAGCATGTGCATGCTTGGTAGTGTGTTTGGACGATTTTTCAGCCAATTCAGTGGATTGTGTTTGTTATTTATAGCTACAGTGCCTTGCGAAAATATTCATACCCCTTCATTTTTTTTCACATTTTATTAAGTTGTTGCCTTATGCTAAACTACTTTAAATTACTTTTTTCCCACATCAGTCTACACTCCATACACCAGGGATGCCCAACCCTGCTCCTGGCGATGGACTGTCCTGCAAAGTTTAGCTCCAACTCTAATCAAAGACACCTGCCTTTAATTTTTAAGTGATCCTGAAGACCCTAATTAGTTGCTTCAGGTGTGTTTGATTAGGGTTGGAGCTGAACTTTGCAGGACAGTCCATCGCCAGGAGCAGGGTTGGGCACCCCTGCCATACACCATAATGGTAAAGCAAAAAACAGGTTTTTAACATCTTTGCAAATTAATTACAAATAAAAAACTTAAATGATTCCATTGCGTAAGTATTCATACCCTTATCTGGGACAGTTGAAATTTAGCTCAGAAACATACATATCGCTTGTAGATGTCACTACACTTCGAGTGAAGTTAACCTGTGGCAAATTCAATTGAATGGGTATGATCTGGAAAGGCACACACGTCTTAATCGAAGGTCTAACAGCTGATAATGCATATCAGAGCAAAAGCCAAGTCCTGAGGTCAAAAGAACTGCCTGTAGAGCTCAGAAACAGGTTTGTGTCAAGCCACACATCTGAGAAAGAGTTCAGAAAACATAAGGCAGCAACATAACAAAATGTGAAAAAAATGAATGGGGTATGAATACTTCCGCAAGGCACTGTATTTACCAGTTTTTTCATACTATAAATCCAGTTCAGTTCATTGCATTGTGTTTGTTATTTATAGCTATTTACCAGTACATTGAGATTGGTAAAAATAAATCTTAAAGTCGACATGAAATTAATTCAACATATCTGTTTTCTAAATGCATGTTATAGATCATATTGTGAAAATTGAATGTGTGCATATGTTTAAAAAAAATTGTTTTTAAACTGACCTTGTAATTTCATAACTGGATGTTCTAGTGAAATGACTTCTCTCTGGTGACGTATGCTGGACTTCTCCAATCATTTAGTCTGCTTAAATTCACTCCTGCAAGCTCACACTCATCTGCCTCCAATTTTGAGTGCAACATCCACATCTGAAACTCCAATCAACAACCGATGCATAGAACCAAGTCCTGCCCTATATAATTTTTTTCTGTATGGAACTAAAAGGATGAAAGGATCTGTTGTTATTCACTCTTAAAAATAAATGGCTTTTGCAACAATGCCATAGAAGAACCATTTTTGAGCTCCTCAAAGAATCTTTCATTGAGCAATTCTTAAAAGAAAAATATTTTGGTGTGAAGAACATTTTAATATTCTAAAGATCCCTTTTTCACTACAAAAGCACACTTTGTGGAATGAAAAAGTTCCATGGATGTTAAAAGTTCTTCATGGAACCATTGATGCCAATAGAGAACCTTTATTTTTAAGAGTGTAATTCCATTTCATTGCCACTTAAAAGGCCGGGACACACCAAGCCGATGGTCGGCTGTCGGAGAGCCTCTGTCAGTCTAGTTTTTGCAGTGTGTGCTCTTGTCAAGCTCACATCGGCAGGAGTATACCCAATTCAACATGATGAATATGACGCATATGCTAGTTTGCAGTTGGCTGTAGTCTGTGTGGTGTGTTCAAGCACAGCTTTTTGGTCCAGTCGATTCAAGGCGACAGCACTTTAGGTTTTTGCACACACTAGCACATTGAAGTCGAATTGGTGTGTTCCAGCCTTAAGAGACAATGGATTGGGATGTATTTGTCCAACAGGTGCATATATCTGAGCATTTACAGCTTGGGAATATTTCATTGACATGCATCATGTCTTACAAAGAATACTTGCCTTGGGTATCTCTTTAGGGTTTTTCTGCAGCATATCATTTGTGAGATGCAAAACACTTACTAATTTACTAAGATGCAATTTTACCATATGTTGTCCAGATTTCGTTCCTCTCCACTCTGTGTCTACTGAGTCTTTGTCTGTGGACACGTTCTCCCACAAGAACGACGTGTACGTGGCCATCGCTGCTCCCAACATAGAGAGCTGCATGGTGCTCCAATGGGACCACATCGAGATGAACTTCAGGAGTTACGACAACATCACAGGTAGAGTCATGGTAAAGTCATCATATGAAGGATTGCGTATGGCCAAATAAATCTCATGTGTTCTCTTTTAGGTCAGTCCATAGTTGGCTGCAAGTCTGTGATCATCCAGAACCAGGTGTTTGTCATCGTTGCACAACTCTTTGGTGGTTCCCACATCTACAAGTTTGATGAAGACCAAAGCAAGTTCACAAAGTTCCAGGACATTGAGGTTTCCAAGATTTCCAAGCCGAATGACATCGAGGCATTTCAGATCGGCAACGACTGGTTCTTCATCATCGCCGACAGCTCGAAGGCTGGACTTTCTACTCTCTACAAGTGGAACGACAAGGGCTTCTACTCCTACCAGTCACTTCACGAATGGTTTCGTGATACCGATGCAGAGTTTGTGAATTTGGACAGTAAGGCCCATCTTATCCTAGCGAGCCGTTCCCAAGTACCGGTCATCTACCAGTGGAGCAGGAGCACTCAGAAGTTTGCCTTGCAAGGAGAGATCCCAAACATGGAAGATGTAGTCGCTGTCAAGGCCTTCTGGATCAAGGAGGATCTTTATCTGGCCATGACCCGATACATCGGCGACTCCAAAGTCTTGCATTGGACTGCCAAGGAGTTCTCCGAGGTCCAGGCCCTTCCTTCGAGAGGCTCCATGATCCTGCAGCCATTTTCCTTCAAAGAAAGGTACTACCTGGCTCTGGGAAGCGACTACACCTTCTCGCAGATCTATCTGTGGGATGCAGAGGAGAAGGTTTTTGAGCGTTTCAAGGAAGTCTACATCCAGGCTCCACGTTCCTTCACTGTGGTCTCCACTGACCGGAGGGACTTCGTGTTTGCCTCCAGTTTTAAGGGCAGCACACAGATCTTTGAGCATATCATCATTGATCTGAGTCTTTGAGTGCTGTTGTGGACACAGTCACAGTTAAGGCACGTCAGCAACCCTTCCTTTAGCAGTTGGACGTTTTTCTGGGAAGGCAATTAGTGGGTTTTAAGACAAGAAAGGTCTGGGAAGCATAATCAGGTTCACAGTAATAAGTATTACATCATGCATCTGTGTAGTTTTACATAGATTCTGGGAGGGTTTTGACATGTTTTGTTGTACTACTGTATATTATTATTGTTATATATAACATTTCCTCAGCCCTGCTGAATCAGAAGACATTTCTGCCAAAGGTACGGTGCATGGACTGTGGAAAAGAGTTGCACTTGTCACCTGTAACTACCTAAATCACTCTACATAATGATATATACTGTAACTCTGAGAGCCTTTCAAAACTATGTATGCAAGAGCTGATACCATGCATGACGTGGCTGCAAAAAATACAAATATATAATTTTCAGAGCAGGCATGCAGATCAAGTAGTGATACAGGTGACAAATGCAGTTCAATTATCTTTAGAGACATTTTTACCTCATTGCTCAATATTTATTTAAATCATGTCTCTCTTTTGGTCAGTGGACTAAGTTGTAATGTCAAGTAATTAGTCCATCAAAATTAATCTAATATTTATCAGGATCTGTTCAGAGTGAAACCAATTCAAACTTACATTTCAGGTGTGTGATCATTAGGCATAAATGTGTGGGTTTATGTGGTTGGATGTAGTGAATTAATAAATGAAGCCTTTTGTGAATGGAATAGATCATCTATGCTTCCATACAAGGAAATTGTCAAAAGCACAAACCACATAACTGTCACAAAAATAACAGTCTTTATTCATCCAAATCACTGGGAACACACAGGGTAGCCAGGACACACACGGACACGGACGGACACACACACAGTGTACATTTAATACCGGACAGGGAACACGGGACAGATAACTCTTTAAATACAAGACTAGACTAGGGATAATTGGCAAGACACAGGTGAATCATATGAACAATCACACATGGGGAAACTGGGTCATGGGGAGCATGTGGGGAGGAAAACAAACATACTGACAGACCATAATCCTGACACATAACCACACAAATCATAATACGACAGTTAATACAGAAAGTGACTTGATCTTACTCATTACTACTTAAAGTGGTAAACTGATTTTGTATAAATATTTTTTTGTTCTCTGCAATGAATGTAAACTGCTTTTTTATTTTAGTAGTGACATAAATGTTAAATGCCTTACTTATTTTGATAACAAGTGCGTTAAAATACGAAACTCATTTCCATACTGTTTTGCAAGCTGGGATACAGAGAGAAGAACAACACAACCCCAAATAATGACTGCAGCCTGCAAAAGCATGATATTCAGCTATTAATATTCAATACCTTTAAATCTTATTAAAAAAATCAATAAAGTACAACTTACCTGATCAAATAATGTCCTCATTCATAACTTTTAGCTTAATCTGATATGCATAAAAAATATAATTTTAATTTTGCAAATCATTGACTTGTTTTTATTCTCATTTGTTAAAGGGATACTCCACCGCAAAATGAAAATGTAGTCATTAAATCACTTACCCCCATGGAGACGTGGAGACGACGAATTGTTGAATAAAGTCATTGTGTTTATTTTCTTCGCGTACAAAAAGTATTCTTGTCACTTCATAATGTTACGGTTGAACCACTGATGGTAGATGGACTATTCTGACGATGTCTTTCATAATTTTCTGGACCTTAACAGTGTTATTTAATTGGCAGTCAATGGGACAGTCACAAGCCTCCCGGTTTTCATCCAAAATATCTTAAATTGTGTTCCAAAGACGAACGAAGCTTTTACGGGTTTGGAACGACATGGGGGTAAGTGATTAATGACTAAATTTTCATTTTGGGGCGGAGTAACCCTTTAAATGTTAGACATGTTTTTTTAATGTAAATAAATGCGTATGAACACTGATTATCTTTTGATTATTAATTCATAACGAAGTAAAATTTGTACATTTGACTTTATAAAACTATCACACCTGGTTTCTGACAAAATATACAGTTAATATTTTGAAAGAAATTATTATATCACTTTCAGATAAGAGCATGATTTTGATATGATAAGTGATATTGAATTATAGCAGCCATATCACCGTGCAGCCCAAACACAGCCCAAACTAGGTTGCTGCTGGAAGAGGTGTTAGTGAGGCCAGCAGGGGGTGCTCACCCTGTGGTCTGTGTGGGTCCTAGCTCCCCAGTGTAGTGACGGGGACACTATACTGTAAAAAGCACCATCCTTTGGATGAGACGTTAAACAAGCTCCTGACTCTCTGTGGTCATTAAAAATCCCAGGATGTCCTTCGAAAAAGATTAGGGGTGTAACCCCGGCATCCTGGCCAAATTTGCCCATTGGCCTCTGACCATCATGGCCTCCTAATCATCCCCATACACTGATTGGCTTCATCACCCTGTCTCCTCTCCACCAACAAGCTGGTGTGTGGTGGGTGTTCTGGTGCAATATGGTGAGTGGTGGGCGTTCTGGCGCAATATGGTGAGTGGTGGGTGTTCTGGCGCAATATGGTGAGTGGTGGGCGTTCTGGCACAATATGGTGAGTGGTGGGCGTTAGAGACCCCCCCTTTCATGTAAAGCGCTTTGAGTACCCAGAAAAGTGCTATATAAATGTAACCAATTATAGTTATGCCAGTGGGCAATCTTATACTGTTATGTCATTTTAAGATGTTATTTAATTCATATTGTAGCACTGACTGTGTTTTTTGCAGCAAGTTTCCGAACACCTTTCACAATCCTTTTTCCTAAATTAGGGCGTGGGGTGGATGACGTGTAGGGCGTGTAAGAACGAGGAAGGAATGCACTTACCTTTTTTTTCAGATACCAAGTAGCCTACTATCAATAGGCTTGTTTGAGATGCGCCTCGCCTGGCCTGAAATGTAGGCGAGAGTATAGCCTTAGGCTGCAGTGAGGGGCGGAGTGAAATAAGCGCAGTCAAGACGGACAGTTCTGACTCATATGCTGTGCTGCTGATAAACATGATATACTTTCAGTTCTGTTGCTTCTATATGAATATAAATATGATGGACACTCAAAGTGCTTGCTATTTAATCTCATACGAAAGGAGTTTTTATCATCCATTGCTACTTTAATACAAACATGTATTAACTACTTAACTACTTTAATTCCCATCATGCATTTGATCGGCGCAGTCGGTGGAGAGAGCAACATGCTCAGACTGCGCAATCCGACACAGCCGAGTTTTTTTTTGGCACACGTCAGCATTACATCAGAGCAAGCGTAAATGTGAACCTCTTGGCTTGCCATAAATCGGACCTAACTCGGACACTTTTCTAACTAATCTCGCGGTGATCGGTTCTGCGCAGATTTTGCTCATCTCAAACAACAAGCCTAAGGTAAAAATCAACGAGATATCACGCGAGTCTACCTCTACTGAATGGAAAGATTTTGCGATTTCTGGGAGTAAAATAGGTAATTGCCATTTTAACATGCTGTTTGAATTTTTAGAATTTAATCAGACTTACATTTGTATTTATCAATAGCAGTGACAGATCATTACCAGTCTTTTAACAACTTTTAATTTAAACTTGTCACAAAGTCGCACAAACCAGTAAATATTAGGCTCAGTCACAAATGACATTCGTGGCGAATGTAAAATGACTGGATAATATTACTTTCTTTCAGTCTTTATGAATGAGCGCGCTGATAACGACTGAATGTGCTTGTGTTTAGACGTGCAGGAGAAACTTTCTCTTTCTCTTCTAACATTGTGATAGGCTACTACGGTTGATACGCATTTTCATGGTAAAAAGCAATACTATTTATAGTATAGGCTATACTTTAAGTGAGGAGCTTTCGTTAAGAAATGAGGGCCAGTCACCGAAAGTAGCTATTCTTCATGACTGGTCAGCCCATCCCTGAGTTTCATTTCCATGAAAATAAAAAGCAAAACGTTCCCCCCTAATGTCATACACATTTTGCATTTTACATGCTTTCCCCCATTGTAGCCTACTTGTGTATATTTGTTATGGTAGTGTTCTATACAAACTAAGAAGGGGCAAACAAATGTAAAATGTAACAATTGGTCAATGGAAAAAAAAAACACATTTGCAGCATTGTGTGGAATCCATGGGGTTGAACTGGGCCATAACGTTTTATTCTAAATTATTTTTTGTTTTCAGGTTTTTATATTTATGAATCTTTGTAGTTATATATAATAAACTATAATAATGAAAAAATATAATAATGGGCGTTGTCGCACTATGCATTGTTTTAATGCGACTATAATCGCCCTGAAGTCGTGCATATTCTAAAGCGGAGCCGCGCGGAAAGGTTGATTTAAACCCAATTAATATTTCTGCGTCGAACCTACGCCGTAGGCTATAGGCTTGTTTGTATCTATACTCTCGCCTGGCCTGAAATGTAGGTGAGAGTATAGGCGGCTGCAGTGAGGGGAGGAGTGAAATAAGCGCAGTCAAGACGGACAGTTCTGACCTCTCGAAGTGGAACAGATACCAACGAGATTAAAGGAGGATATCACGTTATTCTCACTCATGTGCTGTGCTGTGCTGCTGATAAACATAATAGGCTTGTTCGAGATTAACTATACTAGCTTGGCACTATGGAATAAAATCGCTGTCAAAAATAATCGTACGTGATTCAAAGCATTTGTGTGTCATTTTAATTTACTCGTGCGTAATTTAAAAGTATTGTATGTAATTTAGTTTTTTGTCAGAGTTGGATTCCAAAATCTACGGCCATGACAGTTGGTACAACTCCCAAATGTACGACTATGACAGTTTACAGACACAACGCTTGTTTTCACAACAGCTCTGTTACACGCACGACATGCGAATTGCGACACGAAGTGCGGTGTGCGAAAGGACTGTCAAAAATACGTCATCATTGTCACAGGCGTTACTATCCGAGGGAAGATGAATCGATTCCACAAAGTGCGCTTGAGCCACGCCACCGTTTTAAACCACTGCACTGGTGCCAAAATCGCGGATCAGCAGCCAAGCGCTCACTCATCGTCTCAGGTAAGTGATTTTTTTTCTTTTTCAAATTCGGACATGTTTAAGGGTTAGTTATCACTAATGACAGAGAGGAGTATTACATACAATACTTTTAAATTACGCACGAGTAAATTAAAATGACACACAAATGCTTTGAATTACGTACGATTATTTTTGACAGCGATTTTATTCCATAGGCACCGGCTGGCGAGAGTAGCCGCTTGCAGTCGAGGCGGAATTATGGTGTTTGCATACTCTATCACAGATGAAGTGAATTAAATGCAATATTTGTCAAATATACAGACGTTTCAGAAAAGTTTTCGTGAGCAACAGAAACACTTTTTATATATTGCTTAATACAGCGCCATCTGTTCAAGAGTAAAGTTCAACAGAAACATATACTATTTAATATGGAAGCCCATTTCCGCCAGGCAAGAAAAAAAATCATAGACGGCGATTAACGAGAGTAGCCGCTTGCAGTCGGGGTCAGAGTTGAAAACAGCGCGGTCAAGCCGGACATTTCTGCTCCCGTTAGTGACACTCACGCGGTGTTTGCATACTCTATCACAGATTAAATTAAATGCAATATTTATCAAATACACAACAGCAACAGAAACACTTTTTATATATTGCTTAATACAGCGCCATCTGTTCAAGAGTAAAGTTCAACAGAAACATATACTATTTAATATGGAAGCCCATTTCCGCCAGGCAAGAAAAAAAATCATGCCTTAAAAAGTCGAAATTATGAGATATATATAATTTTACGAGATAAAAAGTCAAAATTGATATACTTAAATCATAATTAAGAGATAAAAAGTCAAAATTATGACTTTACAAGTCAAAATTGACTTAATGACTAAACGCATTGGTCACAGGATAGTGGTCTAATGATAAACGGGACATTCTAAAACGAATTTACTTGGCTTAAAGCAGTTTGGAGGACTAAGTTTAATAGACACCTTATTAATAAAGCGTATACCATTTACAGACAAGCAGAATATACCCCAGAATATGAACACAACGTGCTGATTTGCACGTTAAGCGTTTTCTTGGGGTTGAATGTTGCTCATGGACAAAGACGTGAAAGTATATAGGCTATATATAGAGCCTACACTATGTACAGGCAAGACGTGACCAGAATATGAATGCAATACACGCAAAGTCTCACTTTAAGCATTTATTCTTTATAAAAGTTTTCAATGGGAGGAAAGTGCTTAAATTCAGCGCTTTGCGTTCATATTCCGGGTTCATCCGCTCGCCTATACACAGTTTATATTTTTAATAATCTGAATAGGGTACTAGATGTGTCTTTTTTTTTTCTTTTTTTTATATCATGTCTCCTTCCACAAAGCCACGTTAAGCGTTTTCCTACTGACTTCTTTTGAACTTGTTCATTTATAAAGATTGATTAATTCACTCATACATTAAGTGACCATTTCTAATAAATACATCTGTATGCCAGCAGGTGGTGACAAATGAATGTCTTTTATGTTTTTTGAGAGAGTTATTGAATCACTGAATAATTTTAGGCAGTCAATTGGACACTGCAGACGTGACAAGATTAAACTAGTTTTCTTCAATATTTTTGAATAATTTTTATTACATGCTAAAAATTGAAATTAAATATTTTCAAAATGCATCCCTTTTTAATCTGAACACAGTCTTAGACATTCTGCTTTCAGTTTTTTGTTTTTGGGACTTTGGATTCATATGTAGGCTATAAATAATTACAAACATTAATTTGTACTTATACTACATAACTTATTTCTCACAAAGTAATCTCAAGGACTAAAATGGTACGTTTTGGTAGTCAGTTCATATACAGTGGGGCAAAAAAGTATTTAGTCAGCCACCAATTGTGCAAGTTCTCCCACTTAAAAAGATGAGAGAGGCCTGTAATTTTCATCATAGGTATACCTCAACTATGAGAGACAAAATGAGAAAAAAATCCAGAAAATCACATTGTAGGATTTTTAAAGAATTAATTGGTAAATTTGAAAGTTTCTGGTCCCTGTTGACCCCAAATGGGTTTTTTTTTTTTTTTGGTTACCAGTATTGTTCCAAATATATTCTTTTGCGTTCAGCAGCAGAGGGAAACTCATACAGGTTTAGAACAACAACAGAATTTTCATTTTTGGGTGAACTATTCCTCTAAAGCAGCCTATAGCTGCTGTGGCCATTTGTGTCAATGATGTAAATCAAACATCAGAAACCAAATCACTCACTGTCCTTGAGAATTAATGTATATTGAATTTTTACAGTGAAGACTATTCAGTCTATTTGTACATTTACTTTATACAATATGATATTTCTTCTTTTTTTTCCAAGTAGGTTGATTTCGTATGCATCTTTGTGCTATTATAATTTGTGACTGTTTACTTGTGTTCAGTA
>NW_015505479.1:843991-845387 GCF_001515645.1 Sinocyclocheilus grahami | reverse complement strand
GTAAGTCATAGCCCCAGGGCCCAGTGAGGTCTTAATGCAGCCCTGGCTGTAGCTACTTGAGTGGCTCAATAGCACGGTATGCGGTATTATCGCCATATATATATATATATACACACAAACCCAATTCCAAAAAAGTTGGGACACTGTACAAATTGTGAATAAAAACAGAATGCAATGTGGAAGTTTCAAATTTCAATATTTTATTCAGAATACAACATGGATGACATATCAAATGTTTAAACTGAGAAAATTTATCATTTTAAGGGAAAAATAAGTTGATTTTAAATTTCATGGCATCAACACATCTCAAAAAAGTTGGGACAAGGCCATGTTTACCCCTGTGTGGCATCCCCTCTTCTTTTTATAAAAGTCTGCAAACGTCTGGGTACTGAGGAGACAAGTTGCTCAAGTTTAGGAATAGGAATGTTGTCCCATTCTTGTCTAATGCAGGCTTCTAGTTGCTCAACTGTCTTAGGTCTTCTTTGTCGCATCTTCCTCTTTATGATGCGCCAAATGTTTTCTATGGGTGAAAGATCTGGACTGCAGGCTGGCCATTTCAGTACCCGGATCCTTCTTCTACGCAGCCATGATGTTGTAATTGATGCAGTATGTGGTCTGGCATTGTCATGTTGGAAAATGCAAGGTCTTCCCTGAAAGAGATGACGTCTGGATGGGAGCATGATAACAACTTTTGTTAAAGAGGGTTGTCCTCGAACCTCCAAAGAGGTTCGAGTCCAAGTCAAGTCCAAGTCCAAAAGTTTCGAGTCCAAGTCAAGACCGAGTCCAAATGAGAAGAAAAAAAAAGGATCCTCTTCAAGACCACTTACTTAACTAGTAATAATGTATGTGATGCGAGAGACAGCATATCTCCTATTCTAAGAAAATCATTTTACATTATTATTTGTAATGATCAAAAAGCATGTGCAAAGTAACAACTCTGTAGGACAGGGGTCTCCAAACTAGATCCTGGAGGGCCAATGCCCTGCAGAGTTTAGCTCCAACTGGCCTTAACACACCTTTCTTATTATAGCAGACATATCCACTGATTTGCATTGATTTTGCCTTTCTAATAGTCCTGCATGATATGAGGAAATTCTGCTAAGTGTGATAACAGTGGAGTTTTTATTAAAAAATTTTTTTTGCAATGATGATTACTTCTGATAAATAAATGAATAATTAACTCTGCATATTAGGGCCAACAAATAAAACGAAATATTTTTGTTTGTTTTTACAGCGGTGAGCATTACAACCAATAACATACGGTTCCATTGAGTTTATTAATGCAATGGCCAATCAAAGGCGTTCAGATAAGTCATCGCTGAAACACCAGAGTTTTGTTGAGTGCTGAATTCTGCACTCTGGCGCCTAAATCCACCAACTCTGCTATTTCATAGCA
>NW_015505479.1:843716-843918 GCF_001515645.1 Sinocyclocheilus grahami | reverse complement strand
AATAAGGTGTAACATTAGTTAATGTATTAACTAACATGAACAAACAATTAACAATATATTTATTACACTATTTATTTTTGTATTTTTGTACATTATTTAATAAAAATAGTTGTTCATTCATTGTTAGTTCACAGTGCATTAATGTTAACAAACACAACTTGTCATTTGAATAATGCATTAGTGAATGCTGAAATTAAAGTTA
>NW_015505479.1:817293-843107 GCF_001515645.1 Sinocyclocheilus grahami | reverse complement strand
CACATAAATACAGCGTAATTTTTGTCACACTGTACAACAGTAATTAGTATTTAATTATTGCAAAGGTTAAGTTTAAGGCTGGAGTAGGTGTAGACGTTAATAAAACAATCTAACAGGTAGAAAATTAAATTAGAAACATCTAAACTTTTCAAAACACAGCAAGTGCACCGCGGGTCATGTGGCAAGAATCAACCAATCAGCTTCATCCTTTCCCGTAACAAAATTGAAAGCTAAGCCAAGATGGAGAAACAGCTGATCATAGCTGTACAAGGATAGCCATTTTTTAAAAATAAATTTAGTAGCAGAGCTACTGCAAGGGATTTTTAGTGCTGGAAATCCATTTCTCCTTTGCTGAAACTTCCGCGTCTTCATGGAGAGCGCAGGTCGTAGTTGCTTTGCAACAGCAGACGCCACGGGAGCGCAGGCTACAGAGTGCTTTGGAAAGAAGGAGAAAGCAGCTTGCCTAGCGTTTTCCACACGTTTTCAGGTGCGACATGCAAATGTGGTATTGTTTTGAAGGAGAAAAAAAAGCATATTGCTGGACTAAAAAAAAAAAGCATATTGCTGGACTCGGTCGAGACCAACAAGAACACTTGGCGAGTCCAATGACCAAGTCCGAGACAAGTCCGAGTGCAAACACTAACGAGTCCGAGACAAGTCCGAGACCATAGAAAAATGTCTCGAAACCGGACTCGAGTACTACAGCCCTAGTCTGACCACAGAACAGTTTTCCACTTTGCCACAGTCCATTTTAAATGAGCCTTGGCCCAGAGAAAACGCCTGCGCTTCTGGATCATGTTTAGATATGGCTTCTTTTTTGACCTATAGAGTTTTAGCCGGCAACGGCGAATGGCACGGTGGATTGTGTTCACCGACAATGTTTTCTGGAAGTATTCCTGAGCCCATGTTGTGATTTCCATTACAGTAGCATTCCTGTATGTGATGCAGTGCCGTCTAAGGGCCCGAAGATCACGGGCATCCAGTATGGTTTTCCGGCCTTGACCCTTACACACAGAGATTGTTCCAGATTCTCTGAATCTTTGGATGATATTATGCACTGTAGATGATGATAACGTCAAACTCTTTGCAATGAGCCAATATTTGGCATGACATTTCAAAATGTCTCACTTTCAACATTTGATATGTTATCTATATTCTATTGTGAATAAAATATAAGTTTATGAGATTTGTAAATTATTCCATTCCTTTTTTTTACTCACAATTTGTACAGTGTCCCAACTTTTGGAATCGGGTGTGTATATATATATATATAATAATCTGTGTGTATGTGTTACGATATAACGAGGTCATATTCAGAAACCAATGAAACCAAAACCAAATAGCGTTGAAACGGGAAGTGAAGTAAACAGAAGAGAATGACAAAATAACGATGCACACAACAGAACATAAACCAGACGATAAGATTGTTAGGCTATTGTTAGCCTATATGTATAACAGTTAATTCTGATCCTCGAATCTGACTGGACAAGAGACTTTCTATTGATATTTCCACCTGCGCGCGTTCTAGACGGGCTGTCAGTCAGTGCAGTTACAGTGTTGTCCCACAAGGTGGTGGGAAGGGACCGTCGTTGAGTGAGCCTTTAAACCGTTCATTCAACTACACGTTCAAAAACGCTGATTCATTCAAAGAGCGACAAAATGAAAAACGCTGTTGAAATCATTTACATTTTGAACGCCACATTAGAAGGCTCAGCTGACCAATGCGTCGATGCTAAGGCAGAGATTTGGCTTTCCTTGGACATGACTACCTATTTTCACAAATATATATGACTCGCAAGTAATCGGACATGCTCAGTTGATCTCTCTCTCTCATTCGTTGTCCGTTTAGGCTTGTTAAGTGCAAATCTTTGGAGTCTCAGTACAAATCAGCATGGTACACATTACTAACTTATTTGATATTCAGTACACATGCACAAAGTGTAAAACGAGAAGGCATAGCCTTATGAAAAAAGAAAACGCACACAAATCGCGGTTGCTGCGGTTCTTGCATTCCTCTGTGGTTTGTTCGTCAATAGCGCGGTATTGCGGTTATCGCAACAGCCCTAGTAGCTACTCTGAATAAAATGCAGAAACGTTTGGACAGATGAAACGTGAAGACATTAAAACACATGATTGTGACAATAATAATAAAAAAAACATTTTATTTATGGGTGCCTTTCAAGACAATCAATGACACCTTACAATAATAAAATACATAAAACAATAAATAAAAACAATACACAACTATGTCAATCAGGATAAGCTAATCTAAATAGTTTTAAGACACGATTTAAAAATAGAAAGATTTGAAATATTACTTATGTCTAGAAGGAAACTATTCCAAAGACTCTGTCATAAAAACCAAAAGCTCTATATCCCATGGTACTCAAACGTACAGAAGATACAACTAAAGTAACAGAAGCAGAAGACCTGAGAGATTGGGTAGGTGAATACACATGAAGTTAATGCAAATATGAAGGAGCCAGATTATGAAGAGCCTTATAAGTGAAAAGTAACATCTTAAATTGAATCCAATATCTAACTGGAAGCCAATGGAGTTGCCTTAATACTGGAGAAATATATGCTCAAATTAACTGTGTTTGTTTAATTGTAATGAGTCCACTGGAGGCGAGCGTAGTGAGAACCCAAGTGCATATTCCCCCCTCTAAGGGCGGCTCCAGGTGCCCAAACAAAACCCAACAAGTCCAGGAGGGTGGTGGGGCAGAGGTGGAACAGGGTGAGGGACAGAGGGACGGCGGGCCAGACACGTGAAGAGGAACAGGACCTGGATCATGACATGGAGCGTGGAACACCGGGCAAGAACATAAGTCATAGCATGGATCATGGAACAGTTGTGGACCTGGACCCTGGGGGGCAAGGGTTGTTCTAAACAATTGAGCAGAGTTGGGCCTGGATCATGGGGCAATAGTGACAGACCGAGAATCACTGGAGGACCTGGGCCATGGGACAATGTCAGACAGTGGAACAATGGAGGACCTGGGCTGTGGATCAGAGGCAGACTGTGGAATAGAGGAGCAGGAGACCACCAGGTCAGATCCAGAGGAGCATGAAGCCATGGCGGAGCCTGCAGAGCAGAAATCCATGGCAGAGCAGAGGACCACCAGGTCAGCAGAGCATGCAGGAGCCAAGATCCCCACAGTGGAACAGATGACCACCACAGCAAAGCGAGTATCCACCAAGGCGGATCAGTCGGGACTGAAACAGAGAGCACAGAGGTTAACAGCGGCCGTAACAGGGCAGGTGGTCAGTTCAGAAACGGCATCTTTGGCCGTAACCGGGCAGATGATGAGCTCAGATATGGCCTCTATGGCCGTTATCGGACAGGCAGAGAGTTCATGGATGGCCTCCTTGGCCGTAACAGAACAGGCAGATTGTTAATGGACGGTCTCCATGGTCCTAACAAGACAGACTGAGAGTTCATGAACAGCTTTCCTGGCCGTGACAGGACAGGCAAAGAGTTCAGAAGTGGACACCGCTGCCTCGAGAGGTCCTGCAGCAGATGCTGCCACCTCAGAAGCAGACTCGTGGACAGGAGAGGCCTCTGGGGCAGACTCGTGGACAGGAGAGGCCTCTGGGGCACAGTGTGTAGCCCACACACTTAGGATGGCCACTATAACAGGAAGTGCTGAGGATAGGGGGACAGTCTCTGTGATAGCCCGTGCTGAGGCCCTGGGCATGCCAGCTGCTTGCACTAACATTAATGGTGGGTCCATCATACTGGCAGTCAGTCCTGGCCCAAGCTCCGCAGGAGCACTGTAAAGCAATGTTGCGGGGCTCCTCATCCGCAACTCCCACAGGAAATGGTGAACCAGCCAGCAGCAAAACAGTCAATATATTGTTCCCTCAACACACCTGCCAGGAAATTTCTAGTATGCCTAGAAAGAGCTTGATTAGCTGGTTCAGGTGTCTAATTGGGGTTGGAGCTAAACTCTGCAGGACACCGGCCCTCCAGGACCGAGTTTGGGAACCTCTGGTCTAAACCAAAATGAAAAATGTCCTTAAGCGCTACGACATTAAAATCCACACAGTGAGAAAGTTTGCAAAAATCCTCCACATATTCCTCTATAGTCCTGTTATCTTGATGAAGGCACAGGAGAAGTGAAACTGCTGGGTTCATGGTTGGGTCGTGTATTCTGTAATGAGTCCACTGGAGGTGAACGTAGTGAAAACCCAAGTGCAGTTTTATTTAATCCAAAAAGTGTCCAAACAATAAACAAAGACTTGGCATGAACAGACATAGCATGAGCAGACTTGACATAAACAAAACCTAGAACTCACCAACAGAAGTTCATCAATACACGACAAGGAACAATGGCAACATGAGGGCTATTTGTATCAAACACTAAGGGACACATGACAAGAATCAACCAATGAGCAAACAGAACTGAGAATAGCATGACAGGACAATAACCAATCAGGACATGACACAATGAACAAAGGAACCGATAGCAGGAATACATGAGGGCAAGGGAAGCATGGCACTAACAGAGACCATGACTAGACTCCAGAATAAAAGACATGAAAACATGAACATAAAACAAAACCCAAAAACCCACGTTACAGTAATGATCCGAGCTAGGGCTGCATGATTAATCAAATGCGTTTTCTATGCGCATTTTGTTAGTAAAGCTGGTTCTGTAATCAGCAGTAAATCTCCATCACCTGCTTTCAAATGGAGCAGCATTTACTACACAGACCCATAGTTCACTGACAAGTTACGCAAAAAAATTGCAAACAATTATTGCGTGATTATGAAAATCGAAGAAATCATTTGCGATAATGACAGCTATTTGCGTAGCTTCTCCGTGAACTACGGCTCTGTGTAGTAAATACTGCTGTATTTGAACCACATTTAATAACATGATTTTACTCCTCCAAACTCACTTCATAACGTCAGTCGAGTGTTTGAAAAAAATCCTTCTGTGAGATGATGTTGCTTCTTACACAGAATAAGGCACGCGACATTTCATAGTATTCTAAGCAGTAATAAAGGCATTGCATTATAAATATACTTTATGATAATGAAAATTATAATAATAAGAACTTTATGACTTTTAACTTACTTTTATGGTTAAGTAGTTAACCATAACTGCTTTTTATGGATAAACCATATATTGTCATAGTCGTGTGTTTATTAGTCACATTGAATCAATAAAAGCAGTTAAATCTTCTGTTTATTCAGCTGCAGCGATTGGCGTTTCCTGGGTTTCTTCTTCGGGGTGTATTTGGAGTTTCCAATGGAAATCAACCTCTCCAACAGAATACTATGTGAAATTGTGTCAAAAGCTGCACTTAGATCGAGAAGAATGAGTATTGATAGAAGTCCAGAATCCGCAGCCATTAAAAATAATTTGTGACTGGTTTAGACGATAGGCAGATTGAAATTGCTCAAACAGGTTATTCTCCATTAGATGAGCATTAACCTGTTGAGCAAGTATTTTTTCCAATAATTTAGAAAGAAAAGGTAGGCCTAAATCAAAAGTTTTCTGGATTATTATTATCCACACCGAGTTTCTTAAGAATGGGAGTTATGGCTGCTACTTTAAGGGATGAAGGAATAATACCGGTAGAAGAATGTATGATTTGAGTAATCAAAGGTAACAAGGAAGAAATAACTTAACCAGATGTGTAGGAATAGTATCAGACTGACAAGTAAAAGATTTAGATTTTTGGACACAGCTATTTCATCGGCCGTTCGCAAATAGAAACTAGAAAAGACCGTTATAGAGGAGTCAACTTGAAAAGTAAAATATAATCAAGTAAGATAAATAAGTATCACACAATGTAGTATAATTTGAATGCAATGAAAAAGCATCGGGTGGTCTCAATATTATTAATTGTAGAGAATAATATTCTTGTATTTCCACCACTGGAATGTATTAAATTAGCATAATAATTTAAGTGCTTCTTTAAAGTATCTAACATGATTATCATACATTTCCTTGTGTACAATTAGACCAGATCTAGCATTTAAGCGTTCCAGTTGACGGCCTTTCGCTTTCAACTGACGTAGATCAGGAGTAAACTAGGGAGCAGTATGAGCAAATAAAATTTTCCTTGTCCGAATTCTCACAGGTGCATCAACGTCAAAGATATTCTGCAATCGATCATTATAGTGAGAGATCAATTCATCCAGCTTAAATAGTCCATCTTAACTTCATTAGAAAAAATAGACAATCAATTTTCTTAAAATTATGAAATGTGATAGTAGGACTTTGATATTGCCAAGTTGGCACAGAAAAACACCGGTTTATGATCAGATATAAACGGGTCACATGCACAACAATTAAAAGATGTTATTCCAGTGCAACAAATAAGATCAAGTATTTGACCCTTTGAATGATTTGGAAAATCAATAAATTGTTTCAGTCCAAAACTGTCTAAACTTGATAAAGTCTTTTGTATCGGTGGCAGTTGTCTTATCAACATGGATGTTAAAATCACTGACCATAATCACATTTGGAGAAATAGAACATAGTAAAGTTAAAAAAGCTGAAAGTTTAGATAAAAAGTTAATATTAGATTTAGGTGGACGGTATATATTAATTATGACTGGACCATTAACTTATAACACCATGGATTCAAAAGTAACATAAGAAGGTACAGCTAGTAGACCCCTTTCCATTTCTTATTATAGAGCATCGCTAAACCACCACCTCAACCTGAGACTCGGGGTTGGCAAGCATAAGCATAACCCAGAGGAATTGACTGATTTAACTGAGAAAAGTCCTTTTGTTACTGCCATGTCTCAGTTAAACAGAGAAAGTCAAACTTACAATCCTTCAGTAGATCTCAAACCAGTGGTGCTTTATTGTTGAGTGAACGAATATTGAATAATCTAAACTTAAGACTGTTTGTATTAGATTCAGCGATAAATGGTAACAATATATGGTTTATGTGTGTTTTTCAAGTCATCTCCAGTTAATAAAGTATATGAATAATGCTAATTGAAATAGCATTTATTACAGTACAGAAACTATTCTGCTTATTCTGTGATAAATATGGAAAAAAGAGTTTGTAGTAAACCAATAATAAAATTGTCATTAGCAAAATATAAGAAAAATATGATAGAATATTGGTTATTGTCCAGAAGTATTTGATTTCTTAGCCGGATAAAAATATTAGAAAGTAAGAAATTAATGCATGACATGATGGAGATATTGACAAAATTTAAAGATTTCCAAGTAAAAAAAAAAAAACTACTAAAAAACGTAATAAAGATTAACACTGTGCTTATATTAACAATGTAAAGAAAGAAGGGAATAAGTAATAATGCTATACTTGGCACTCAAATTTTACAACACCTAAATGTTTTCTATCTCAACAGAAGAAGATCCATGGCATTCCAGATCCAAGTAAAATTTCCAGTTCCAGTGCCAGTTCCAGTAGAACCTAGAAAAACAGATCCTCTAATACAATGCATCATAGACAACAAGCTAAAGAAATTTCGCAAATTAACAAAAAGCAGAGATATTAATGGACTGTACCCTTCTGAGGTCTGGAAGGATGATGTTACTCCATTAACTGCAGCAGTTATATGCAGAAATGAAGAAATCTGCTCTTATCTGCTTGAAAAGTTGGCTGATCCAAACAAACCCTCAACAAATGGACTAACTCCTCTACATTATGCTGCATTTACAACTGGAGTTCCACTGAGTATTGTGGAAAAATTACTTACAGGAAAAGCTAACCCAAATGGATATAAATTACAAATTTTTACTCCGTTGCAATGTGCTGTTGATCAAGACCGTGAAGACATTGTGAAAGCTCTTATAGAGGCTGGAGCTTCACCTGAAACTAACTATGGGATGAATCCAGAGCTTGATGAAAAGGTGGAGAGAATGATTTGTTGACTATCTTCACAGGGTGAAGTGTTTGAGAAAGTATATATATCTTTCTCTTTTTCTCATGCTGTACGAAAGAAAACTCAGATGGAAGTCTATAGACTATATAAAGAACATTTCTTTCAAGAGGATCCTTTTGTTCATTTGATTTATTTTGAGCTCTACTACAGCGTCATTGGTCAAGGTGCAGAGCAGTATCGTCAGAGCGCCATCAAGTGGTTAAAAGACACAAAGAGTGCAGACAGATACATTGAGGGAGTCATCAAGCGCTTCTCAAGAATCCCTCAGGAACACTGGCTGATTACACTGAACTGCTTAAATGTTGCTTTGTGTGTCAGTGACAGTGTTTCTCATCAGGTGTTCAGTGATCTTGTGTCAATTCTAACAAACAGTCTTCAGCCCTCTGGAAATGCACAAGGAGAAAGAGTCAATCATCTGATACTAAAGATACTCAATGTCATGATGCAGAAGACGTCTGAGCAGAAACTGAGACTGAATCATTCTGTCTATGAGAAGTTATGCAAAAGTCTATTGCCTCTCACACGTCCTGATTATTCAAGTCTGATTGGAATGTGGACATATAGTTTTTTCGCCTACGTAAATTACATCGCTCCTGAACTTGTTGCACTGTGTAGGTTGTCTTCAGTCCCAGAGAGGATACTTAATGCTGCAGAGATAGAGGATGAAGCTATGAACAAAAAGCTACAAAAATTGAACATATCACTCAAACATCCTTCAGGAGCAGTGGACACTTTATATGAGGAGACTGCAGCTCCTTCAAACAGCAGGAAAAAGAAGAAGAAGAAAATCCAGCAAGAGATGGGATCACAAGAAAGTGAGCAGCAAGATAAAGAGGAACCGAATCCAGACACTGTAGTGACATCCATTGAGGAATCAAATTCAAGTGTGCAGCCCTTCACACAACCTGATGAGAGCACAAATATCTCAAGGAGGTGGCTTCAAATCAGCCGTCGTTGGAGGTCTAAGCTTGAGAAGCTAGCTAACATTGATGCTAGCAGAACATACAGACTGGGAAACCTTACTCTTGTGCTCAGTGATGAATTTCAGATCGCTAAAGGCAGTGATGGAACTCAAGTTTTCCTTGGACTGAGGGATGACGGCACTGAGGTGGCTGTGAAACGAATGATTAAGTCGAATTACCAAGCTCTCAGGAATGAGGAGGAATTTCTGCGACTTCCACAGCTTGAAAGTTCCTCCATCGTGCGATATGTGGACTTCACTGAAGATGACAATTTTGGATACCTTGTTCTTTATCTTTGTGAGTACACACTGGAGGAATATATCCAAGATCATTTACCAGATGACAGCGCTGAGAGATCTTTGGTTCTGAAGAAGCTGGTGAAGGAAGTTCTCTGCAGCTTACAGGTTTTACACGACAAGAAAACCAAAGTGCTCCATCGAGACATCAAACCCCAGAATGTCCTTATTGGTATGTGCTAATCCAAACTTTCTTTATTTAATTTATCACAACTAAGTTTGTTTTTTAAAATGGCCATGTCTTTCCGTGTTTCCCAGACATAAATGGAAAAGCCAGATTGGCTGATTTTGGCATAAGTCGTCGACTGAACCTCAGCCAAACCACTTTACGAACCAGCATTGCTGGAACTAGATGCTGGAAAGCAAAGGAGACCATAGATGAGGAGGTCAACATTGGATACAAGAGGAGCTCCGACATTCAGGTAGTATCTCCTCTCATTTTAAGTCAGCAGTTTTGTTATTTTAACACATTTTTTTTTACAACTATACTTGAAAATAGATGATTAGAAATTCATTTATTGACTTAAATACAAGTAATTTAATATGTAGTTAGTGAAAATTCTAAACTAATAGCACTATACCTTTTTAAGGTTGCTGGGATGTTAGTGTACTACATTCTCTCTGGAGGACAACATCCATTTGGTAAAGGTCCATTTTGTGAAGTCAACATTCTGCAAGGAAAATACTCTCTGGAGAATCTGGATGATGATGTAGCGAAGGATCTTGTCGAGTGGATGATCAATGAACATCCAAACAACAGACCAACTGTGGAGCAAACCCTTGAACACCCCTTCTTCTGGACTAATGAACGGTAAAACGCACTATTGATTTGGCAATGACATTTATCACTCTAAAATTAACAAACAACTCATGACCTTATTAAACCCATGATCTGTAATTTTGCCAGAAAAAAAGCCAGAAAGGTTCAGCACTGCTTATGGTACTTGCAAATTATGATTTTATTTTAAATGAAGTGGAAGTTGCATTGTATCTAGATAGTCTTTTTTATTATCAGCTGATGTGTCATGAACTGCACGTAGACATGAATCCAAATTTTGAGATTGAGGATCCAAATGCAGTGTTTTAATGAAGGGGTAATCCACAATTGTGGTCAAAGGACAGGCAAGGTCATACACAATAAGACAATTCAAAACAACAACTGAGTTCAGGGCTGAGGCAAAAGAGTAATCCAGAGTACAGGCAGAATAACAAGACCAGGAACCAAGGCACGGGAAAACTAGGATACTGGGCATAAAAATGCAGTACAGACACTATAACAAGATTTAACAATGAAAGACAGAGAGAACCAGGCTTATATCCACCTTTTTCCTAATGAGCATTCTAAATTATGGGAGGCACTTCCAGTGAAGTGCCTTTTGGGGAAGTTCCACTCAAAAAGACTGCAACGAATCACTTCAAATCATAAGATTGCGCTACAAATAATCCTAATCTGTCATTTTGATTGAATGGGCTGTAAACGTTATGTTTGGTATATTAATGTGACCTGATATAACAATATCTATAGAATAGCTCTTTTCAGCCCGCTGCATTATTTTCCTCCTGATAATTTTTATGCTTCCTTTGTATTCCACTGTAAGTAAATGAAAAAAGACAACATATACTGTGCATTTACGATATAAACCATGAATAATTCCCTGGAATGCACTAAGAATCTTTAATTTTTCTACCCAAATCTTCATATCTCTTTCCAGGTTTGTCATTACACGGATGCTGTAAAATGTAATTGTTACGAAATATAGACATATATTACTATAATGATATTTAACACGTCCGTAATATTGCTGCTGATAGAAGGAGTCTTTAGGAGGTTTTCATGGTATGCTGAAGGTAATCTGTTAATGCTTTTACACTTTTACATTTTCTTTTAATGATCGATGATTGAAGGGTGAATAAAAAAATTTCACCTCATTTTTGAAAATGCTTGTTATTGCATTCATAGAGCGAACCTTCTGCTGATTGTTTACAGTATAAACGGAAGTTACTCCCATAATTTGTGCAAAGCGTCATGGAGTTTAGGAAAAAGGTGGATAGGGTGAGCTAACAAGGCTAATGAGACACAGGTGCAAACAATGAGTGCTGATTAGACTTGGCAGAGGATTTTGGGGAATGAAGTCATTGATTGAGGGGCAGAAGTCGGGATGAAGTGCCCTCTTAAGCCTTGCTCACACTACAGGATTTTACCTTTGTAAACACGACTGTCTGTATAATGTGTCGAAAACGTATCACAACCATAAGGAGAAAGAGAAGCGCTGGAGTGAAATCACCTCTGTTTTGAATGTACCGGGTGAGTGTAGAAAGCAGCTAGCACACTAGCTAACATATGTAAACATCACTTAAATATCAAAAATGATCTACTGCGTGCGATCACGTGAGGCGCTCCTTCTGGCATGATAATCTTAATATCTTATAGTGTGTAATGCGCCACGGTGTTAAAATCTTGTAGTGTGTGCATGTTTAAGATTTGAGGGAAGATAATCTGCAAAGATTCTCCTTATGTGTGTGCTGCAACCAGATTTCATAATCTGTTAGGATTTTAAAACTCCTGCAGTGTGAGCCCGGCTTTATGGACATCAAGGGCAGTCCAGCTGGTGATCGTGACATGATGATATTGTACTGTTTTTGAAATCCTGTCAGGAGAGTGGAATATTTGAAAAAGATGGGGAACCAGAAGGAGACCGAGAACTGTCGTAATGTTGATGAGGAGCTCCTTCAAACTGTTGAAAAATACACCGAGGGGAAAAGCTTTTCTGAATGGAAAACTAAAGTGAGTCTAAATTCAATGCAGAAATATTCAAACATACTATGTAAATATATTTAAGAAATGTTTAAAATAATGAAGTTATGAACTTCAACAAACTGATTTAATGTCAGATTTTTCTTTCTTATAAATCAGTTGAAAATAGTGCATGACATGCGTTAATCTTGGTTTGAAAAATAATTTGTGTTTGTAAAATGTATTTTTCAGTTGCCATCTGAGCTCATCCAGAAATTAGATAGTAAGAAAAACTATCCTGAGAACACACTGGGCCTGCTGCGATTTATACGCAACCTACACGAGCATTAGTGAGTTACATGTAATATCATGCAAGGTATTTATACCAGAACATTTATTATTGTGTGTCAGACCATGGTGTTTTTCTCTACATAGTGCAGAGGACGCAGAGAGCATCAACCTGATGGCTTCATTCCCTGATCTGTTTGGGAGTGCGTTCAGGTTTGCGAAGGAGAGAGGATGGAACTCCAGAGCGAGTCTGAAAAAGTTCTTCAGCTCAGCTCCATAGATCTGATTGTTGTAATTTTTTTTTTTTTTTTTTTGCACATTGATTCTGCATCATGAATGTGTTTCATGATTGGGTTTAAATGTAGGGATAAATGATCCTCACACTCTTTGAATTTTATGATATTTTTTTTATTTTATGATTCATCCTCTACAAACAAGGTTCTGACAATTGAAAAACATTGATAAAAAAAAACAAAGGTTATGTAAAATTTAATCAGGGTAATTTGTGTAATTTGAGTTACTGCTCGAGTTATCTTGTGGAAAATTTGTAAATATCTGGTACATAGCTTTCTTGTGGCAGTACTAAACACAAACGTAATGTAACTATCAGACTTTTTTTTCTTTCAAAAACATTAAACATTTCATAAAAAAAGTTAGATTCTGCATGTACCTCTGTGTAAATGAACTGTCATTATATTATTATGATAGAAATACTGTATAATAGAAATAAAAATGTAATATTTATGTGAATAAGGGTAAGATAGATTAATATGATATTAATTTATCAACAATACACCTTTTTGTTCCTTTTTCACAAGGATGCCTGGTTCAATCCTGCCCTTTAGCAAATGTGCATTTTAAAAACACACAAAGAAAGTTGTTGTTCCTATCCAAGTAAAACTGACGTAAATGGAATATATTGACCTTCTCATTACATTATAAAACCCCGTGAGCTGTAACTCTGGCAACAGGCAGCAATATCAAAGTCCCTCTGTATGCACTCCAATGGGGGCCGAGCAACCAGAGCAAAAGTTTGTTCCACTATGATTTTTAAAGAAAATTATATTCATCAAGGTTGCATAAACGGAACAAAATCCTTTCTTAGTACTAAGGGCTATGAAACAATAAAACCGGTTATTGCATCATCCGGGTATTTAAAGGGGTCATATGATGCGATTTCAATTGTTCCTTCCTCTTTGGAGTGTTACAAGCTCTTGGTGCATAAAGAAGATCTGTAAAGTTGCAAAGACTAAAGTCTCAAATCCAAAGAGATATTCTTTATACAAGTTAAGAGTTAACCACGCCTACATAAAACGGCTCATTCTAACACGCCCCCACAGTTGATATTGATATTCCAGGTATTATCAAATGGCCATAGTTTTGAGAACGCAGCAGACGTGGAGGATTATAATGTGATAAGAGCTCACTCAAGAACTGAGGTGCTAAACCATTCAGGGCTTTATAAGTAATTAGCCAGATTTTTAAATCTATACAATGTTTAATAGGGAGCCAGTGCAGTGTTGACAGAACCGGGCTAATATGGTCATAATTCCTGGTTCTAGTAAGGACTCCAGCTGCTGCATTTTGGACCATCTTTCAGTTCAGATTATTTGTTTATGATCAGAGAGGGTCGAACGAATGAGATACATCTTTTACAAATTGAAGGACTGATGAAGAAACTAAAAAGAAATCAATTCTAGATTTTAAGGTCATTTTACTATTTGACCAAGAGAAGTCCTCTGTGTCAGGATGAAAAAAACGCCAAGGATCTGTGAGGGAGAGAGAAGAAAATATTGATAAAATATTATTAGAATTATGGTTAGTGTGAAGAGCTTCATTGCAAGGAAATCTGTCCAGTGTGTCATCTAAACATTCATTGAAATCGCCATCTAAAATTAGAAAAGAGCTTGGGTATTTATTATATATTTCTGTCAAATTACAATTAACCTGAGAAAATGATATTTTGTTAGCAGAAAGAGAATTACAGCCATTTAAATTGCAGATCATCAAAATAGAGTTATCTAAGATATAAGAATTGAAACCCCAGCAGAATGATTAGAACCATGGCTACAACAAATTAAATTACCCCATTGATTCTTCCAGAATTTAACATCCGACTCACAAGAGTGTGTTTTCTGAAGAAAAATTTAATCAGTTTCGCAAGCTTTTACAAAACAAAAAAATAGCTTTCCTCTTTTCCATATCCCGCATACCTCTAACATTCAAAGACATAACAGAAAGTGAACTGAACTTGAAATCCATGACAAATAAAAAAAAGACAAAAAGGAATGAATACAGTATATACTTCATTATATATGAAGAAACTGTGCAGAAGGTGTGACGAGAGGGGCGGGGCGGTGGAGAAAATGCTAAAGCACGACACCTGCGCCACTCACCGGTCTCGAGTCCCACAGAGGAGCTCCGGAAGGATAAAAGGAGGAGTGACGACAGTGTTGGACGAGAGAGGACCAGGCCTGGTCCGTTAGTAAAATGAATTAATAATAATTTAGTCGTAAATAAAATTATCCACATGATGATGACCTTTCACCTGACGATCTCATCAGGGACTATCCCTCACGTTCAGACACCTTTAATGTAGCACTACCAGGAAGCCTTTATAACGTCCGCGGCTGCCGGTGTAGTGCAGAAATTTGCACCCTGCCAGATTATGCACCCCCTAGCATTGGTAGGTTTAGGAGTAGGTGTGGGGGAGGGGTTAGGATTAGGGGCGGGGTTGGGATTAGGCAATCAGGTAGCGACTTCAACGAGGGGGAGCATAATCTGGCAGGGGTGCAGAATTCAGCACAACACCGGCGCTCAGTGCTCATGTATCCCGAGGAGAGCAGCCTCAACTCGGCTAGTCCTTCTGACATTTGCCGCTGGCTCTGATATCTCTGTAGTGGTTAAACATAAGATATAATTAGCTTTGGGTAAATCTTAACAGGTAATCTTTGGTCTTTATTCTATTAATCTGGATTAGGGGTGGGGTTGGGATTAGGCAATCAGGTAGTGATTTAAACGAGGGGGTGCATAATCTGGCAGGGGTGCAGAATTCGGCACAACACCGGTAAGTGGAGTTCTCAGCAGAGCGGTGTGCTTGTATACTTATATTATAAAATTATTATTATTAATAATAATAATAATAATAATTCTTTACATTTATATAGCGCTTTTCTAGGCACTCAAAGCACTTTACATTGTCAGGGGGTATCTCCTCATCCACCACCAGTGTGCAGCATCCACCTGGATGATGCGACGGCAGCCATAGTGCACCAGAACACCCACCACACACCAGCTCACTGGTGGAGAGGAGACAGAGTGATGAAGCCAATCAGCAGATATGGGGATTGTTAGGAGGCCATGATGATCAGAGGCCAATGGGCAAATTTGGCCAGGATGCCAATGTCACACCTCTACTCTTTTCGAAAGACATCCTGGGATTTTTAATGACCACAGAGAGTCAGGACCTCGGTTTAACGTCTCATCCGAAGGACGGTCTTGTATTATTATACAAGAATTGCGTGAACTAAATGATTGCCTAAAGGCTTGAACTAAAGGCTACTAAATGATATGTCAATCAGTACTGCATTATTCATAAAGTTTATTTATTACCTGGAGATAACTTGAAAAACACACATAAACCGTATATTTTCGCAGTCGTGTGTTTATTGTCTTCACGTTTTTTTCTGCTTTTTATTCAGCTCAGCTACAGCCACAGCCTGATGCTTTTGTCCATATTAGGGTTTCCTGCACATCATAAATCATTACTTCTATGAGTATGTTTTGGACTTTCTGCACGAGAGCGCCCTCCGGCTTCGAGTGTGAATTAAACACACACTGCATCCAGATATTCACTTCTCCTCATTTTGGATGCGAATAAAACGTCAGGTCATGCTTAGACTATCGATACTGTCTCTTTGAATTTAAATCTAGAAACCTCTACGTGAACACACCTGCCCGAATAAAGTACGAGGGACGAAATTACATTTCTTTAAAATTAAATATTAAAAATGCAGCTAACGTTCTACACACAGCAATATAAACATTATTTTAAAAATGAGTGCCTTTAGAGTGCCTTTAAAATAATTATCACAACCCTGATAAAACAGGCTTATACTGATTTTCTCATCCTCCAATTTATAGGCTACTTATCAATCTTGTTTTTATCATCATTATAATTTTAAAAAATTATAAATTCAGAACAGGATTATAATATAATTCTATTTTAACAACAACAGTAGTGTTTACAACAGCAAAACCACCATACCCTGTAAACTCAATAATAATAATAGGCCTAATTTAATTCCGTTTCTATTTTCAGAGTGATTAAGAGGTGCAAGTACATTCTTTATTTAACTTTTAAACTTAAAATGGTCTTTTCTGTTCTGTGTTTCTTTTTTAAAACTGCATCATGGCATTTGCTGCTATCACTGCAGAAGCATCCGTTTCGATACATGTCTCAGCAAGAGTACAGCTCTATTAAAAGCCGTGCTACATGTGCCCCTTTTATACTTTGAGCACCTGCCCCTCCAAAGGCCTCTGCCAGGCCCTGGTATTGCGTGACGTGTTCTGACAGGTGTAAGAACAAGGAAGGGCGTAGGTATAGTTTCATTTCCACACAAATCTGAAGACGGTGGGGATTTTTTTGTAACGCCATTACACGCAGAAAGTAAGAAACTATTGTGCGTAAGTATTATCATTTTTATTTGTTGTCGCAATAAGCTTCTCGAGTACAGTTATTTGTTTTGTTTTTAACCATTCTTGATTTGTTTGTTTTTGTTTCAGCTCAACGGAATAGGGTATGTATTTCATAAGACCTAATTGTTTCCTTAATGAAGCATAAATACACAGACAACACAGATCTAATCACTAAACACTCAAATGGCTGCAGCATGATGTTCTATATAAGTATTTATAGTATTGGATGTTTTCATTTATCTTTTATTTATATTAGTTGATGATATCAACAAAGAATAGTTGATGGAAGTGAATGAGGAGGTCAGATGGCTCCAAATAATAAAGCAGACTTTAACCGAGTTAAACTTATGAGTCACATCAGAGTGTTGCACTTTAGGCCTACATTTAAAAATACAGGTTAGGCCTTTAACCTATTAATTGTCAGTCCCACTTTTTGAGCATTGACCTGAAAATGACATTTCCAACTTAAACTGTTGTAAATCATGTATGACTTGGAGCACAGACTTAAATCTCTACGCGTGTGAAAACAAAAATGCTATTTCTATGATACTGAATGATGTGGCTTGCATGCGCCATTTTAAATGAAAATGAAACTGTTTTATACTGATACAATCAGCTGTTTTCTATGCTCCACAATGAGTTTCATAATGAATTAGAATCATTTATGTCTTCCGAACTAAAATTCAATCATATTGTTAGAGTTATTGGTTAAACAAGTGAACACACTAAAACTACAATTAGGCTATATGAAGGGTTAAATTAATTAGAGCTAGAAAGAGTTAGAACAGAAACATTGATAAATATGTATAGCTACATTTATTAATTACAATGTTTGTTGCCCAACAATGGTGGTGTTGTACATTTTGTACTAAAACTACTTCTGAAAAAAAAAAAACTTATTTGAGAAAGCATTAATGACTGAAATGTTTTAAATCTACATAATTGCAGTGGTGTTTAACATCTCTCCACAGATTGTAATGAACAAGAAAAAAGTGAAACGGATAGTAATGAGCAAAAAAATAATACCAAGAAAAACAGACCCCCTAATACAATGCATCATAGAGAACAAGGCAGAGAGACTTCGCAGATTAATAAAAAGCAGAGATATTAATGGATTGTACCCTTTTGAAGACTGGAATGATGATGTTACACTATTAACTGCAGCAGTTTTATGCAGAAATGAAGAAATCTGCTCTTATCTACTCGAAGAGTCAGCTGATCCAAACAAATCCTCAACAAATGGATACACTCCTCTACATTATGCTGCTTTAACAACTGGAGTTCCACTGAGTATTGTGGAAAGATTACTTACAGCAAAAGCTAACCCAAATGGACATCAATTACAATTGTTTACTCCATTACAATGTGCGGTTGATCGTGACCGTGAAGACATTGTGAAAGCACTTATAGAGGCTGGAGCTTCACCTGAAACTAACTATGGAAGAAATCCAAAGCATGATAAAAAAGTGGAGAGAATGATTCGTCAACTATCTTCATATAATGATGCGTTTGAGAAAGTACATCTATTTTTCTCGTTTTCCTGTGCTGTACGAACAAAAAATCAGACAGATATTTTCAGAACATATGAAGAACATTTCCTTAAAGAGCATCCTTTCATTCATACAATTTTGTTTGAGCACTACTCATTTATTAGTATTGTTGACCAACGTGCAGAGCAGTATCGTCAGAGCGCCATCAAGTGGTTAAAAGAGAAAAAGAAAGCAGACGGATATATTGAGGGAGTCATCAGACGCTTCCCAAGAATCCCTCTGGAGCACTGGCTAGTTGCACTAAACTCCTTAGATGATGCTTTGTGTGTCAGTGAAAACATAATTTCTCAGATATTCAGTGATCTTGTGCCAATCCTAACTAACAGTCTTCAGCACTCTGGAAACACACAAGGAGAAAGAGTCAATCATCTGATACTAAAGATACTCAGTGTCATGATGCAGAAGATGCCTGAGCAGAAACTGGGACTCAATCATTCGGTCTTTGAGAAGTTATGCAAAAGTCTATTGCCTCTCACACGTCCTGATTATTCAAGTCGAATTGGAGTTTGGACCTATGGACTGTTTGTCTACATAAATGATGTCACTCCTGAAGTCGTTGCACTGTGTGGATTGTCACCCATCCCAGAGATGATACTTAACACTGCTGAGACAGTGATGGATGAAGTCATGAAAAAAAAGCTGCATAAGTTGGATGAATCCCTGAGAAATCCAGCAGGTTCGAGTGCAGTTGATAGTTTGTGTGAGGAGACTGCAGCTCTATCAACAAGCAGCAAGAAGAAAAAGAAGAAGAAGAAGAAAAAAATCCAGCAAGAGGTGGGATCACAAGAACGTGAGCGGCAAGATAAAGAGGAACCGAATCCAGACACTTTAGTGACATCCATTGAGGAATCAAATTCAAGTGTGCAGCCGTTCACACAGCCAAATGATATCGCAAGAGAGTGGTGTCCAACCAGCCGTCGTTGGAGGTCCAAGCTTGAGAAGCTAGCTAACATGAATAATAGCAATATCAATGGGCTGGAAAAATTTACTCTTGTACTCACTGAAGAATTTCAGATCGCTAAGGGAAGTGATGGAACAGAAGTTTTCCTTGGACTGAGGGATGATGGCACTGAGGTGGCTGTGAAACGAATGATTAAGTCTTACTACCAAGTCCTCAAAAATGAGGAGAAATTTCTACGACTTTTTGATAGTCCCTCTATTGTGCGATATGTGGACTTTGCAAAGGATAAGGATTTCGGATACCTTGTTCTTCAGCTTTGTGAGTACTCACTGGAGGAATATATCCAAAGTCATTTACCAGATGACAGCGCTGAGAGATCTTTTGTTCTGAAGAAGCTGGTGAAGGAAGTTCTTTGCAGCTTACAGGTTTTACACGACCAGCAGAGCAGAGTGGTCCATCGAGACATCAAACCCCAGAATGTCCTGATTGGTAGGAACTAAACCAAAGTTTCTATGTTTATTTAATTGATCAAAACTAAAAAAAAATTAAAAGGACAATGGCCTTTCCCTGTTTCCCAGACATAAATGGGAAAGCCAGATTGGCTGATTTTGGCATAAGTCGTCGACTGAACCTCAGCCAAACCACTTTACGAACCAGCAGTGCTGGAACTAGATGCTGGAAGGCAAAGGAGACCATAGATGAGGAGGTCAACATTGGGTACAAGAGGAGCTCCGACATTCAGGTGGTCAATAATATTGTAATTATAGCTTAAATAAAAAAGTGATTAAATTATATTATTAGAAATTCAATTATTCAGTTATTATAAAATTCAATTTTAGTTGGTGAAAATATATACTAGTAACACTGTAACTTGTTTGAAGGTCGCTGGGATGTTAGTGTACTACATTCTCTCTGGAGGACACCATCCATTTGGTAAAGGTGCACGTTGTGAAGTCAACATTCTAGAAGGAAAATACTCACTGGAGCATCTGGATGATGATGTAGCGAAGGATCTCGTCGAGTGTATGATCAATGAAAATCCAAACAAGAGACCAACTGTGGAGCAAACCCTCGCACACCCCTTCTTCTGGACTGATGAAAGGTAGAATACTCCATTGACTTGGCAATGGCATTTATCACTCTAAAATGAACAAACACCTCATGACCTTATTAAATCCACGATCTGTAATTTTTGTATAAGCCAGAAAGGTTCAGCACTGCTTATGGCACTTGCAAATTATGATTTTATTTTAAATGAAGGGGAAGTTGCATTGTATCTAGATAGTCTTTTTTATTATCAGCTGATGTGTCATGAACTGCAGGTAGACATGAAAGTTGAGGATCCAAATGCAGTGTTTTAATGAAGGGGTAATCCACAATTGTGGTCAAAGAACAGGCAAGCACATACACAACAACTGAGTTCAGGGCTGAGGCGAAAGAGTAATCCAGAGTACAGGCAGAATAACAAGACCAGGAACCAAGACAGAGGAGAATTACGATACTACACTCTTAAAAATAAAGGTGCTTCATGATGCCACTGAAGAACTTTTTTGTCTAAATGGTTCCATAAAGAACCTTTAACATCTCAAGAACCTTTCTGTTTCACAAAAAGTGATCAGATTATAAAAAGCTAAGAAAGAGATGGTTCTTTAAAGAAACTTTGACTCAATGGTTCTTTGTGGAACCAAAAATGGTTCTGCTATGGCATCGCTGTGAAGAACCTTTTAAGCACCTTTATTTTTAAGAGTGTAGTCTTAGAAATACAATGCAGACACTATAGCAAGACTTAACAATGAATGACATGAACAGGGCTTATATCCACCTTTTTCCTAATGAGCATACTGCGTTTTATATTATGGGAGGCACTTCCGTTTGGGGAAGTTCCACTCAAAAAGACTGCAACAAATCATTTCAAATCATAAGACTGTGCTACAAATAATCCTTATCTGTCATTTTGACTGAATGGGCTGTAAATTTTCATTCATTTTCTATTTTCAGAAGTCAGGAGAATAACGTTTGGTATATTAATGTGACGTGATACAACAACAATATCAATAGAATAACTCTTTTCAGCCCGCTGCATTATTTTCCTCCTGATTATTGTCATGTTTCCTTTGTATTCCGCTGTACAGGGGCGCAGGAGATGTTTTCAAAGGGGGGGGGGGGGGGGGGGGACCAAACTGTAAGCACAAGCCGAGATAGTAAGATCAGATTTCCAGATCTCGGAACACCATCATATATTAAACTTACCTGATCATTAATAGAATAATATTGATTATTATTACAATATGAAGTAAGCAAAATAAGAAGTACATATGAATGATCAAAACTTAAGGAACAGCAAAATGTCTGCAGAATGCCAAATCTGCCCCCTGTAGTCCAGCCTTTTATGTGGGATGTATCAACTTTCAAACAAACAATTCTACGTTGATAAATTTGGATTCTGTTATTCCACACTATTTGGGTTAATAGTTATTAACAATTACATGGGATGATTAGATGTTATGAAGCTTTGAATGAAGAAGAGTTAACACAGGTTACCATATGGTTATGATCCAAACAGGCTTCAATTAAAGTTAACGATTATCGCTTTGATTAAATCACTTAATCGTTTTACTTCAATAATCACTTAAACACATACGTTTTGCTGGCTTCATCTTTCTGGTTGTGCCAGCCAGGCAGATACAAGAAACTCGTGTTGCAGCTGAGACAGGTACAAGTAAGACTACTAAATCAATCCCCTGCCTGTTTAGGACCGCTACCAGAAGCACAATTAGAAGAAGACAACGTCAAATAGGAATAGGCTACATAAACTATGCATTTGTGGTCTGCTCTCTCGATTTAATTGATGGTATAAACCATAAATAATTCCCTGGAATGCGCTGAGAATCTTACATTTTTCTCACCAAATCCTCATATCTCTTTCCAGGTTGGTTTTTACATGGATGCTGTAAAATGTAATTGTTACGAAATATAGACATATTAATATATTGATATTTAATACGTCTGTAATATTGCTGCTGATAGAAGGAGGATCTTTAGGAGTTATTCATGGTATGTTGAAGGTAATCTGTTAATGCGTTTACACTTTTAAATTTTCTTTTAATGATTTTAGTTGAAGGGTGAATAAAATAATGTCACCTCATTGTACCTAGTTTTTGAAAATGCTTATTATTGCGTTAATAGAGTGAACCTTTTGCTGATTGTTTACAGTGTAAACAGAATTTACTCCCCTAATTGGCACAAAGCATCATGGGGTTTAGGAAAAAGGTGGATAGGGTGAGCTAACAAGGCTAATGAGACACAGGTGCAAACAATGAGTGCTGACGAGACTTGGCAGAGGATTTTGGGGAATGAAGTCATTGATAGAGGGGCAGAAGTCGGGATGAAGTGCCCTCTTACGGACATCAAGGCCAGTCCAGCTGGTGATCGTGACATGATGATATTGTACTGTTTTTGAAATCTTGTCAGGAGAGTGGAGTATTTGAAAAAGATGGGGAACCAGAATGAGACCGAGAACTGTCGTAATGTTGATGAGGAGCTCCTTCAAACTGTTGAAAAATACACAGAGGGGAAAAGCTTTTCTGAATGGAAAACTAAAGTGAGTCTAACTTCAATGCAGAAATATTCAAACATACTATGTAAATATAAATATTAGGGCTGGGCAAGTTAAGCATTATCACGTTAACGCATTAATTGATTAACGCCGATAATTGTTTTATCGCATGTTAACGCAGTTTTTTTTATTAGTATGAAAGTCCATTACTCATTGCCACTGAATACACATACAGACGAACCATGGGTCACCGGAGGGGAAGGATGCTGATCAGGGGCAAGTTCAAGCTCAAACCGGTGCGCAACATTTTGCTACGGTTTCCGGTATGAACGACATGTTTCCTGGAAACGGTGTGCAACGGGGTTTGAGACGGTTTTCTCTTGTTTGGTGGGTGTGTCAAACATGTCAGCCCAATCAGCAGCAACATGTATGTAAACCACGCGGTATTAAAGAGACAGCTCACAATGTAATTAACATCCAAATAAATTCACAAGAGCAAGTATATTGTTTGCACATGTTTATTTACATTAAAGGCAAAACAACTTGAATAATAAGAGCACCAGTATAGATCTGGAACTTTAAGTCTAAATATAATTTAGTAATTGCAATGTCGTCTGGTCCATATCCTTTCCTTAGGAGGGTGTGCTAGACACGGATTAATGTAATAAAAATTCTATACATATTTATATATTTTGCTGTTGTATTGTGAAGTGACACTTTCATAAACTTTTCTATACCCCTCTGATTATATAATAGTAAATATTACAATATCATAGCACAACAACAGTGATCAGCAATAATGATAAGCCGAATACTTCCAATAACATTGAGCGTATTTTGCAGGCTCTGAAAATTCTTCAAAAAGAACACAAAGAATGGCCTTCTCAGCTGCCATAGTTGCAACTCTTGCGTCATCAGAACAGTGTGTTCAACGCCCCACCATTTCTGTTAAAAAAACCCCGTTTTGCACCGTTTTGTCGGGGCTGAACGCAGCCCAGTACTGGCTTTGGATGGGTGTCATCACGCGTCTCAACCAATGAGAGCATTTGGGGAGGGCCTAATGCCCTCGAATGCAATGTGCTTGTAATCACGATTTCATAAGTGGGAAATGGGTTTATTAATTTGAGTCGTTTGGGACGCGGTAACACACGGCCCTCTCACAATATATCAGTAGCCCCTCACTGCAGAACACAAGATCCAGGGGGTGTGGTTGGATCCACATCTAGGGGGTGGAGATGGGTGGGTTTAGGGATCAGGGGATGGAAACGGGTGGGTTTAGGTATATGTAAGGTGGGAGGAGTTGGATCTGGATCCAACCACCTCCCCTGGATCTTGTGTTCTGCAGTGAGGACCATCTCCAATATATTGCTTTACAGATCTATCACTTGCCGCGCAGAAATGTAATGCAATCATGCTGCACGCATCATAAGTTATGTGCTCCGGCGCAGTTAGCGCTCACACTCATTTATATATAATTGAACCATTCTCTGGCCCACCTCTTCCAACCGAGCCAGGGACGGCTAAACGAACCGTGCCCGAGTGTGGCACGTAGCGATCACACTAGTCAAACGAACCGGGCTTTGGGGGTCAGACACGCTCGGCATGGTTAAGATTGCCTAGTGGGAGCACACCCTTATTCTCCCGCATCCCGCACACACAAGTCTCTACCCTACCGCATCCGCACTCGCCCATCAAGTGTTGACCCGTGCCACACTCCGTTGTGTTGGGTCCCATGATCGTGCAGGTCTCTACTCGGAAGGTGCCTGACTGTTATAATCTTATGTTCGAGGCTCTGGACCCTGAGCATAACTTGTTTTTCTATAACTATAAAATATTTTCTATAAAAACGTTAATGCCCTGGCAGTGGCAAATAGATTTAGTTTTATATTTAATTTGATTACATTAATGTTATAAGTTGAGATTTACAAAAATATTTTAACTGCTACTAGAGGAATACTCCTGTTAAAAAAAAAAAAAAAAAATCACCTTATTTGTTTAGTGTTTGCAAACCAAATGTTATTGCACTTTTGTTTAGCAGTTTGTGCATAATGCGGTTAATCGTGATTAATTGCAGACAATCGTGCCATTAATCACGATTTAAAATATTTAATCGTTGCCCAGCACTAATAAATATATTTAAGAAATGTTCAAATTATGAAAATAGTAACAACTTCAACAATCTGATTTAATGTCTAATTTTTTTTTCTTTCTTATAAATCAGTTGAAAATAGTGTATGGCATGCATTAATCTTGGTTTGAAAAATTATTTGTAAAATATTTATTTTTCAGTTGCCATCTGAGCTCATCCAGAAATTAGATGGTAAGAAGAAAGGCTATCCTGAGAACATGCTGGGCCTGCTGCGTTTTATACGCAACCTACACGAGCATTAGTGAGTTACATGTAATATCATGCAACAATGGTTCTTTGTGGAACCAAAAATGGTTCTGCTATGGCATCGCTGTGAAGAACCTTTTAAGCACCTTTATTTTTAAGAGTGTAGTCTTAGAAATACAATGCAGACACTATAGCAAGACTTAACAATGAATGACATGAACAGGGCTTATATCCACCTTTTTCCTAATGAGCATACTGCGTTTTATATTATGGGAGGCACTTCCGTTTGGGGAAGTTCCACTCAAAAAGACTGCAACAAATCATTTCAAATCATAAGACTGTGCTACAAATAATCCTTATCTGTCATTTTGACTGAATGGGCTGTAAATTTTCATTCATTTTCTATTTTCAGAAGTCAGGAGAATAACGTTTGGTATATTAATGTGACGTGATACAACAACAATATCAATAGAATAACTCTTTTCAGCCCGCTGCATTATTTTCCTCCTGATTATTGTCATGTTTCCTTTGTATTCCGCTGTACAGGGGCGCAGGAGATGTTTTCAAAGTGTGTGTGGGGGGGGGGGGGGGGGCACAAAACATTAACAA
>NW_015505479.1:802801-814200 GCF_001515645.1 Sinocyclocheilus grahami | reverse complement strand
CTTTCTGTTTCACAAAAAGTGATCAGATTATAAAAAGCTAAGAAAGAGATGGTTCTTTAAAGAAACTTTGACTCAATGGTTCTTTGTGGAACCAAAAATGGTTCTGCTATGGCATCGCTGTGAAGAACCTTTTAAGCACCTTTATTTTTAAGAGTGTAGTCTTAGAAATACAATGCAGACACTATAGCAAGACTTAACAATGAATGACATGAACAGGGCTTATATCCACCTTTTTCCTAATGAGCATACTGCGTTTTATATTATGGGAGGCACTTCCGTTTGGGGAAGTTCCACTCAAAAAGACTGCAACAAATCATTTCAAATCATAAGACTGTGCTACAAATAATCCTTATCTGTCATTTTGACTGAATGGGCTGTAAATTTTCATTCATTTTCTATTTTCAGAAGTCAGGAGAATAACGTTTGGTATATTAATGTGACGTGATACAACAACAATATCAATAGAATAACTCTTTTCAGCCCGCTGCATTATTTTCCTCCTGATTATTGTCATGTTTCCTTTGTATTCCGCTGTACAGGGGCGCAGGAGATGTTTTCAAAGTGTGTGTGGGGGGGGGGGGGGGGGCACGGGGACCAAACTGTAAGCACAAGCCGAGATAGTAAGATCAGATTTCCAGATCTCGGAACACCATCATATATTAAACTTACCTGATCATTAATAGAATAATATTGATTATTATTACAATATGAAGTAAGCAAAATAAGAAGTACATATGAATGATCAAAACTTAGGGAACAGCAAAATGTCTGCAGAATGCCAAATCTGTCCCCTGTAGACCAGCCTTTTATGTGGGATGTATCAACTTTCAAACAAACAATTCTACGTTGATAAATTTGGATTCTGTTATTCCACACTATTTGGGTTAATAGTTATTAACAATTACATGGGATGATTAGATGTTATGAAGCTTTGAATGAAGAAGAGTTAACACAGGTTACCATATGGTTATGATCCAAACAGGCTTCAATTAAAGTTAACGATTATCGCTTTGATTAAATCACTTAATCGTTTTACTTCAATAATCACTTAAACACATACGTTTTGCTGGCTTCATCTTTCTGGTTGTGCCAGCCAGGCAGATACAAGAAACTCGTGTTGCAGCTGAGACAGGTACAAGTAAGACTACTAAATCAATCCCCTGCCTGTTTAGGACCGCTACCAGAAGCACAATTAGAAGAAGACAACGTCAAATAGGAATAGGCTACATAAACTATGCATTTGTGGTCTGCTCTCTCGATTTAATTGATGGTATAAACCATAAATAATTCCCTGGAATGCGCTGAGAATCTTACATTTTTCTCACCAAATCCTCATATCTCTTTCCAGGTTGGTTTTTACATGGATGCTGTAAAATGTAATTGTTACGAAATATAGACATATTAATATATTGATATTTAATACGTCTGTAATATTGCTGCTGATAGAAGGAGGATCTTTAGGAGTTATTCATGGTATGTTGAAGGTAATCTGTTAATGCGTTTACACTTTTAAATTTTCTTTTAATGATTTTAGTTGAAGGGTGAATAAAATAATGTCACCTCATTGTACCTAGTTTTTGAAAATGCTTATTATTGCGTTAATAGAGTGAACCTTTTGCTGATTGTTTACAGTGTAAACAGAATTTACTCCCCTAATTGGCACAAAGCATCATGGGGTTTAGGAAAAAGGTGGATAGGGTGAGCTAACAAGGCTAATGAGACACAGGTGCAAACAATGAGTGCTGACGAGACTTGGCAGAGGATTTTGGGGAATGAAGTCATTGATAGAGGGGCAGAAGTCGGGATGAAGTGCCCTCTTACGGACATCAAGGCCAGTCCAGCTGGTGATCGTGACATGATGATATTGTACTGTTTTTGAAATCCTGTCAGGAGAGTGGAATATTTGAAAAAGATGGGGAACCAGAAGGAGACCGAGAACTGTCGTAATGTTGATGAGGAGCTCCTTCAAACTGTTGAAAAATACACAGAGGGGAAAAGCTTTTCTGAATGGAAAACTAAAGTGAGTCTAACTTCAATGCAGAAATATTCAAACATACTATGTAAATATAAATATTAGGGCTGGGCAAGTTAAGCATTATCACGTTAACGCATTAATTGATTAACGCCGATAATTGTTTTATCGCATGTTAACGCAGTTTTTTTTATTAGTATGAAAGTCCATTACTCATTGCCACTGAATACACATACAGACGAACCATGGGTCACCGGAGGGGAAGGATGCTGATCAGGGGCAAGTTCAAGCTCAAACCGGTGCGCAACATTTTGCTACGGTTTCCGGTATGAACGACATGTTTCCTGGAAACGGTGTGCAACGGGGTTTGAGACGGTTTTCTCTTGTTTGGTGGGTGTGTCAAACATGTCAGCCCAATCAGCAGCAACATGTATGTAAACCACGCGGTATTAAAGAGACAGCTCACAATGTAATTAACATCCAAATAAATTCACAAGAGCAAGTATATTGTTTGCACATGTTTATTTACATTAAAGGCAAAACAACTTGAATAATAAGAGCACCAGTATAGATCTGGAACTTTAAGTCTAAATATAATTTAGTAATTGCAATGTCGTCTGGTCCATATCCTTTCCTTAGGAGGGTGTGCTAGACACGGATTAATGTAATAAAAATTCTATACATATTTATATATTTTGCTGTTGTATTGTGAAGTGACACTTTCATAAACTTTTCTATACCCCTCTGATTATATAATAGTAAATATTACAATATCATAGCACAACAACAGTGATCAGCAATAATGATAAGCCGAATACTTCCAATAACATTGAGCGTATTTTGCAGGCTCTGAAAATTCTTCAAAAAGAACACAAAGAATGGCCTTCTCAGCTGCCATAGTTGCAACTCTTGCGTCATCAGAACAGTGTGTTCAACGCCCCACCATTTCTGTTAAAAAAACCCCGTTTTGCACCGTTTTGTCGGGGCTGAACGCAGCCCAGTACTGGCTTTGGATGGGTGTCATCACGCGTCTCAACCAATGAGAGCATTTGGGGAGGGCCTAATGCCCTCGAATGCAATGTGCTTGTAATCACGATTTCATAAGTGGGAAATGGGTTTATTAATTTGAGTCGTTTGGGACGCGGTAACACACGGCCCTCTCACAATATATCAGTAGCCCCTCACTGCAGAACACAAGATCCAGGGGGTGTGGTTGGATCCACATCTAGGGGGTGGAGATGGGTGGGTTTAGGGATCAGGGGATGGAAACGGGTGGGTTTAGGTATATGTAAGGTGGGAGGAGTTGGATCTGGATCCAACCACCTCCCCTGGATCTTGTGTTCTGCAGTGAGGACCATCTCCAATATATTGCTTTACAGATCTATCACTTGCCGCGCAGAAATGTAATGCAATCATGCTGCACGCATCATAAGTTATGTGCTCCGGCGCAGTTAGCGCTCACACTCATTTATATATAATTGAACCATTCTCTGGCCCACCTCTTCCAACCGAGCCAGGGACGGCTAAACGAACCGTGCCCGAGTGTGGCACGTAGCGATCACACTAGTCAAACGAACCGGGCTTTGGGGGTCAGACACGCTCGGCATGGTTAAGATTGCCTAGTGGGAGCACACCCTTATTCTCCCGCATCCCGCACACACAAGTCTCTACCCTACCGCATCCGCACTCGCCCATCAAGTGTTGACCCGTGCCACACTCCGTTGTGTTGGGTCCCATGATCGTGCAGGTCTCTACTCGGAAGGTGCCTGACTGTTATAATCTTATGTTCGAGGCTCTGGACCCTGAGCATAACTTGTTTTTCTATAACTATAAAATATTTTCTATAAAAACGTTAATGCCCTGGCAGTGGCAAATAGATTTAGTTTTATATTTAATTTGATTACATTAATGTTATAAGTTGAGATTTACAAAAATATTTTAACTGCTACTAGAGGAATACTCCTGTTAAAAAAAAAAAAAAAAAATCACCTTATTTGTTTAGTGTTTGCAAACCAAATGTTATTGCACTTTTGTTTAGCAGTTTGTGCATAATGCGGTTAATCGTGATTAATTGCAGACAATCGTGCCATTAATCACGATTTAAAATATTTAATCGTTGCCCAGCACTAATAAATATATTTAAGAAATGTTCAAATTATGAAAATAGTAACAACTTCAACAATCTGATTTAATGTCTAATTTTTTTTTCTTTCTTATAAATCAGTTGAAAATAGTGTATGGCATGCATTAATCTTGGTTTGAAAAATTATTTGTAAAATATTTATTTTTCAGTTGCCATCTGAGCTCATCCAGAAATTAGATGGTAAGAAGAAAGGCTATCCTGAGAACATGCTGGGCCTGCTGCGTTTTATACGCAACCTACACGAGCATTAGTGAGTTACATGTAATATCATGCAAGGTATTTATACCAGAACATTTTAGTATTATTATGTTAGACCATGGTGTTTTTCTCTACATAGTGCAGAGGACACAGAGAGCATCAGCCTGATGGCTTCATTCCCTGATCTGTTTGGGAGTGTGCTCAGGTTTGCGAAGGAGAGAGGATGGAACTCCAGAGCCAGTCTGAAAAAGTTCTTCAGCTCAGCTCCACAGATCTGATTGTTGTTGTTGTTGTTGTTTTTTTTTTTTGCACATTGATTCTGCATCATGAATGTGTTTCATGATTGGGTTTAAATGTAGGGATAGATTTAAGATCCTCACACTCTTTGTATTTTATGAGCTAAGATTCATCCTTCTCTACAAACAAGGTTCTGACAATTGAAAAACATTGATAATGATTATATATATGTGTGACCCTGGACCACAAAACCAGTCATAAGGGTCAATTTTTCAAAATTGAGATTTATAAATCATCTGAAAGCTGAATAAATAAGCTTTCCATTGATGTATGGTTTGTTAGGATAGGACAATATTTGGCCGAGATACAACTATTTGAAAATCTGGAATCTGAGGGTGCAAAAAAAATCAAAATATTGAGAAAATCATCTTTAAAGTTGTTCAAATGAAGTTCTTAGCAATGCATATTACTAATCAAAAATTAAGTTTTGATATGTTTCCGGTAGGAAATTTACAAAATATCTTCATGGAACATGATCTTTACTTAATATAAGATTATGTAAAATTTATTGTGGAAAATATGTAAATATCTGGTACATAGCTTTCTTGTGGCAGTACAAAAAAAAAAAAAAATGTAACCATCAGACTTACTTTCTTAAAAAAATTATAAACATTTTAGATTCTGCATGTACCTCTATGCGAAAATAATGAACTGTCGTTATATTTTACTGATAGAAATAATGTATAATAGAAATGTAATGTTTATGTGAATAAGCATAAGATAGAAATAAATAGGTTTAATATGATATTTCTGTTTTTTTTGTTCTGTTTGATTTTTGTTCCTTCACAAGCATGCCTGTTTTAAGCCTGCCCTTTAGCAAATGTGCATTTTGATTAAAAACACACAAAGAAAGTTGTTGTTCCTATCCAAGTAAAACTGACGTAAATGGAATATATTGACCTTCTCATTACATTATAAAACCCCGTGAGCTGTAACTCTGGCAACAGGCAGCAATATCAAAGTCCCTCTGTATGCACTCCAATGGGGGCCGAGCAACCAGAGCAAAAGTTTGTTCCACTATGATTTTTAAAGAAAATTATTATATTCATCAAGGTTGCATAAACGGAACAAAATCCTTTCTTAGTACTAAGGGCTATGAAACAATAAAACCGGTTATTAGCTTTATGCATCGAACTGACTATATACACCATATTGCCAATAGTATTGGGACCCCACATTCTAATGAACAGGTTCGACTACTTTAGTAATTTCCATGAATACAAATCTTAATGTTTAAGCATATAATGATATTCTAGGGAATTGTGCACTCTAAAAAATGCTGGGTAAAATAGGGACAAACCCAGCAATTGGGTTATTTTGACCCAGCGGTTGGGTTACTACCATTAAACATTTAACCCAACCGCTGGGTCAAAACAGCCTATTTGCTGGGTTTGTCCCTATTTTACCCAGCATTTTTTAGAGTGTGTGCTTCTAATTTTATAGCAACAGTTTGGACAGGACCCTTTTCTATTCTAACACAACAATGCATCTGTGTATAAGGCAAGGTTCAAAAAGAAATGTTTGATTGAGTCAATGTGGATGAACTTGTCTGGTCTGTAGAAACCCACCTGAACACCTCTGCTGTGACTTTCAATGCAGACCTTGAGCCAAAAACTCATCACCAAACACCAATGACTTATAAAAAAAGCATTGGGACACCCCCTTCTTTAGAACAGAAAAAGGCACTTCCAAAACTGTGCCAACAAAGATGGAAACATAGTTCATGTATTTAAAAATTGTATTTCCATCAGTTTTGGAAGTGTCTAAAATGACTGTACTTTAATCATTGGTGTTTGGTGATGAGTTTTTGGCTCAAGGTCTGCATTGAAAGTCACAGCAGAGGTGTTCAGCTGGGTTTCTGCAGACCAGACAAGTTCTTCCACACTGACTCAATCAAACATTTCTTTTTGAACCTTGCCTTATACACAGATGCATTGTTGTGTTAGAATAGAAAAGGGTCCTGTCCAAACCGTTGCTATAAAATTAGAAGCACACAATTCCCTAGAATATCATTATATGCTTAAACATTAAGATTTGTACTGATGGGAATTACTAAAGTAGTCAAACCTGTTCATTAGAAGGGTGTGTCCCAATGAACCTTTTTCACATTTCCAGGTTTCTCAGCAGCGGGAAGTCGTCATTGTTGGGTTAACTTGAATAGCAGTGAATGGGAGAGTACCACAAATATATATATTTTTTTGCAATGATCAAATAGCAAAAGAAAAACTCCACGAGAGTGTTTTCGTGACTTTCAATAAAAGGAAAAAAATTGAGAGAGACTGATAAGGGCTGTCAGCAGAGAGAACAACTAGAAACACCCTTGCATTAGCGTTAACAGTTTTTTTGTAATTTGATGCAAAGGTGATATAATACAAAGAATAGTGTTATAAATGTACATACACTTTAAAAAAATACAAATATGATCGTTAAAGGCGTCATCACAGTCTTGTGAAAAGGGTCTATACTTTTGGCAATAAATGTGTATATCCCTTTTATTTAAACACATAGGACATGATGGAAATAGTCCACAAATTGTAGGCCTCTCGCACTAGTTGGATGTATATAGCTGTCACCACCAGCAGAAGTTCAGGGCCACCTATGCATTAGACCCATCTTCAGTTGTGTACCTTTGCCTCCTCAGGTGTTTCGGCCTTTTAAATACAATACACCCTCCACTAAGGCAGGCCCACCACAGGCTGATCAGGCCTTGGTGTGGGTTCCTGTCATTTTGGGGCCCAGCTGGGGTCTTTACTTCTCAGCCAGAGCCACCAGCTGCAGTATTCTGCCGAGTCTGATATTTGTTTGATGGTCTGGTGAAGGGTTTGGCCACAAATTCCCAGCTCCTTAAGCAACTTGACGGTCGATGTTGCTACAAAGCCCCTGCAGCCAACCTCCACAGGGCGGACGGACACTTTCAAGCCACGCTGTTGAGCGTCTTCTGCCATTTCCGCATACCGTAGCATCTTTCTCTCATTTGCCTCCTCTGTAGCATTTTTCCAGGGTACTGTCTGTTCGATGAAATCGACAGACTTTAGGACGTTGGACCAGAGTACTAAATCTGATCTTTGAGTGGTGGTCACAATCTCGACTGGGACTGTGAGTTGCTGGCCTACATCAGCCAGCATCTTCCAGTCCCTGGCTCCCTCCAACTGTCCGATCTTCACCACTGAAATGGCCCTTCTCTGCCCCTGTTCCCCTGCTTGGATGAACAACATATGTTTAGTTGATGTTATGAGAGGTGTGGAGTTGGTAGATGTTCTTTTGAGCTCAATTGCTGCAGCCAGACATTTCAGCACTTGGTTGTGCCTCCATGTATATCTGCCTTGAGAAAGGCTCACTTTGCAGCCGGTGAGGATGTGTCTGAGGGTGGCTGGGGATGAGCACAGAGGACATAAAGGATCTTCTCCTAACCACTGCTGGAGATTTTTTGGTGATGGAAGAACATCATATGTAGCTCTGAGGAGAAAACTGATCCTTCCTGCCTCCATCTCCCAAAAGATCTTTCCAGCTGATCTTCCTTTTTTCTATGCCCTCCCAATTGGTCCACTGTCCCTGTTGTGCTTGTCCAACGGCCTTGGTGTGTATTGCCGTTTCCTCCAGATGACAAATTTCTTGAACCACCAGTTTTTGTTGTTCTGATGGTGTTGTCTTATTCCATAAGTGTCTTCCTTGAGATAGGCCCAGGCCCCCTCTCCCGTGTTGGACATGTCCCACAATGTCAACATAGTTGTATGGCTTCACCTGGTGTCCATTTTCTTCCTGCTGGCAGAGATGGTCTAACTTCCCGTATTAAAGGATCTCGGGATTCTGAAAGTGTCATCACTTGCCTTGCTTTAGTGCACTTGAACTCTTCTACCAAACTTGAGAGGGACAGCTCAAGGATGCCATGTCCATACAGGCTGATGCTATTTAGACATCGTGGTACCCCTAGCCATTTCCTCACAAAGGAGCTGATCTTCCTTTCCATCTTCTCAACTTTTGTGAGGGGCGTATCTGCAACAGTCAGAGGCCATATCAGTCAGGGCAGCAGGCCAAACTGTAGGCACCAGAGTTTTAATTTGCCTGGAAGCATGGATTGATTGATGGTCTCTAGGCCCCTCTTAACTTCCCAGTTAAGTTGTTGGACCTGTCCACAATCCTTGAGGCTTCTATCGTTGTGTCTTCCCAGACTTTTGATGGGCTTCTCTAGAATAGTTGGAATTGGTTCATCATTAATACAGAACCTTTGGTCAACCAATTTTCCTGCGACGATGGAAATAGTTCTGGATTTATATGGATTGATCTTCATCCTGGCCCATTTAAAGTTTTCTTGAAGTTTAAGTAGGCATCTGGTACAAGGTGCCATTGTTGTCAGTATGGTTAAGTCATCCATATAGGCCCTGATTGGTGTTAACCAGGTGCCAGATTTTAGCCGCTTACCCCCAACTACCCATTTTGAGGCTCTGATAATCACCTCCATCGCCATGATGAATGCAAGTGGAAAGATTGTGCAGCCAGCCATAATACCTATTTCCAGCCGCTGCCATGTGGTGGTGACGTCTGGTGTACTAAAGCAGAATTGTAAATCTATAAAAAACTTTGACCAAGTTTATAATGGACTCTGGTATTCTGAAGAACTCAAAGGCAGCCCAAAGGACACTGTGAGGTACTGAACCGAAAGCATTAGCCAAGTCGAGGAAGATGACATGAAGGTCTCTCTTGGATAATGTTATATGAAGCACCATTACTTCAAATGAGTTATACTTCAAGCCTGCCCTCTGAGATGAAAATATTGCTATAAGTTGTAGCAACACCTCCCCCTTTACCCTTATAGACGCGGCTCATGTTTATAACAGTAATCTTGGGGAGTAGACTCGTTTAAAATAATGTAATCATCTGGTTTTAGCCAGGTTTCTGTCGAACAGAGCACATCTAGGTTATGATCCATGATCATATCATTTACAAATGTGCTTTTGTAGAAAGGGACCTGATATTCGGTAAGCCAAGCTTTATTACCCCCAACTACCCATTTTGAGGCTCTGATAATCACCTCCATCGCCATGATGAATGCAAGTGGAAAGATTGTGCAGCCAGCCATAATACCTATTTCCAGCCGCTGCCATGTGGTGGTGACGTCTGGTGTACTAAAGCAGAATTGTAAATCTATAAAAAACTTTGACCAAGTTTATAATGGACTCTGGTATTCTGAAGAACTCAAAGGCAGCCCAAAGGACACTGTGAGGTACTGAACCGAAAGCATTAGCCAAGTCGAGGAAGATGACATGAAGGTCTCTCTTGGATAATGTTATATGAAGCACCATTACTTCTAATGAGTTATACTTCAAGCCTGCCCTCTGAGATGAAAATATTGCTATAAGTTGTAGCAACACCTCCCCCTTTACCCTTATAGACGCGGCTCATGTTTATAACAGTAATCTTGGGGAGTAGACTCGTTTAAAATAATGTAATCATCTGGTTTTAGCCAGGTTTCTGTCGAACAGAGCACATCTAGGTTATGATCCATGATCATATCATTTACAAATGTGCTTTTGTAGAAAGGGACCTGATATTCGGTAAGCCAAGCTTTATCATTTGTTTCTCTGTATTATATACATTTTTTATTTGTTGAACATCAATTAAATTGTTACTCATAAATTGATTTGGACATTTTTTGTATTTTCTAGTTCGGGGAACAGACACAGTCTCCATAGTGTGATATCTAGGTGAAAGAGTCTCTATGTGCTGAGAATTAACTGACTTTTGTGACATGAGGCGACTAGCACGGCTGTCCAAACTCGGTCCTGGAGGGCCGGTGTCCTGCAGTGTTTAGCTCCAACTTGCCTCAACACACCTGACTGGAAGTTTTGTGTTAAAAAATTTTCATTGTGTAATAAATCATACAAATATTCAAAAAAATAATTAAATATAAACATTTTACAGGAGCTATAATGAAACCACAATAGCTTTTAACTCATTTGACAATTTGAGTGCATTCAAAGCTATGCAACTGGATTCAGAAGTTTGTTAGCCTATATGATAACAGGGTTGTTGTTATGCAAATAGTCTGTATAAAATATATAATGACTGTTGAGCTGAATCAAAACTATTAACAAATATGTGATTCAGCTGAAATGAACGTTGGTGTCTTCATAATTTTTCCCATAATTTGTGTTCGCCATCTACTGGTTGGATATGTACAATACCACTGTAGAGTAAAAAAAAAGAAACTATACCCTTTTATATGCACATTGTTTGATAAATTCGCAACTGAAAATTCACAGTTGCTCGTCGACGCCCGCACTAATATTCTGAATATCGCTGCTGGTTGAGAGTTTGATAAACCTGGATCTTGTGCACCAGCTGACCGAGAGTAAACAGTGCTGAGAGGAAGAAGGGAGAAGTTTCTGCTCTCAGTCTTCATAAAGCTCGCGAAAGCTTTGGGTTTTCAAACATTATATCATCTGGCAAGGTTTAGTGAACGAGATGAGCGCTGCTTTACTAAAACACGACGGTGATGATGATGATAATGATGACGGCTGTTTCCATATGGCACTGCATCGCCAACCACCTGAACTCAACAGAGATACATAACATTCAAGCGTTTGATACAGTACTCACTACTCACATAAAATCATATGTGCTTTAGTGGCGAGGTTTATAATCATCTGTCTGAATTTAGATATGTTTAAGCAGGTTAAACAAGTAGGCTACCTCATACAAATAGACTGCGGTTTTCCAAGAAAATGGGAGTCCTGGTGATTCTTATAAGAGAAAGAAAGAAAAACAGTTGTTGAGAGGTTGAATTAAAAT
>NW_015505479.1:802176-802432 GCF_001515645.1 Sinocyclocheilus grahami | reverse complement strand
ACACCAAATACATAAAATAATGTTCTTTTTAGCAACATCATATGAGCCCTTTAAGTTGGCTGAGGCCCAGAACCACTCATGAACATTTTTTATTTTGTTCATATTTTTTTTTCTGAAGTCAAACATAAATAGTGATGAAAGCTAAAATATTAAATGTCATGAATGAATATTGTTTTGCTGTTTAAATAATATGTTTTTTTAATGCCATATACGGTAAAAAAAAAATATATATATATATATATATATATATTCAAAT
>NW_015505479.1:795747-802036 GCF_001515645.1 Sinocyclocheilus grahami | reverse complement strand
AAATATATAAATATATATATATATATATATATATATTCAAATATATATTTTTTATGTATTTGAAAATATACAAAAATTTTCAAAATATATTTGATAAAATATATTTGAAAATATGTTTACATAAATATGTTTTCTACAAATACATTTTGTGGCCATTTTTTGTATATTTATGAAAATATATTTTTAAAAGCATTTAAAAATATATTTTGCACTCTTTATTGTTATTGCTCTGTTTATTAACAGGAATTATACTGATGCTTTTAATACTTTGTGTGTTATCATTGAAGTGTCATGTTGTATCCCATATAATGAATTGTCAAAAACTAAAGTGCACATAGCAGTTTTGTATTTTGTGCATCTTGGTTGTTCTGGTTCCTTTTTAAAATATCATATCAATCATACAGTATGATATGATACTGCCTTGTTATCGTTAAATGTCCTACTGACAGTTAATGTCAAATTCAGCTGTACACTATTAATATGAAGTGTTCTGTAATGTGCATAAGCAAACAAATAAACCCTGAAATACAAATATTTTCTTCACCCTGAAATACATTTAAAAAATATATTTTGGAATAAGAAGGTTGAAATTAAATACATATATATTTATGATTTCACAAATATTTTATTTAGCTTCACAGTCACAGTGTGTTTAAAATATATTTGACCAGAATTTGTTTTTATTGTATGGGCAACAAATGTTTTGTCATATCCCAGTACTAAAAAGTGCTGTAGTACTCTGAAAAAAGTGAATATAGCCCATATAAATATAGCTTAATTATAGTAGTTTTTGCTATTATTTTTTACATTTTTGATGCTTTTGTGACTCATTTCTGTAGTTCTTGATATGCAAACGTAAGCTGGAGAGCAAGAAGGGAGCGCTCCTCGTTCTGTCCAAAGAGCTGGACAGCTGTCAGCAGGAGAGAGACCAGTACAAACTGATGGCCAACCAGCTGCGAGAGACACACCAGAGCTTGAAGAAGAAACACAGGGAACTGATTGTGTGTCTCTGCATACTTACTGTGCAGAGTAATTGATATTTATATTTTGATATTTTATTATTGATATTTAAAAGCTTCTTGGCTTCATAGTTCATCAGTATGTTTTATAATGAATTCCAGGATGGTGACTCTTCACTTCCTCCAGAAAAACGTAATCAGGTCAGTTGATGATTGTGATATTTCACGCAGGTCATCACTTTCTCCTTCTCTCTGCATTTCTCTCTCTCTCTCTCTCAGGTCAGTCTGGCTCAGTTGTTGATGGATTCGAGGGAGAGAATAAGCAGCTTGCTGAAGAGATAAAAGAAGAGACTCACTGAGACAATAAGGTAAAGAAATGATAAAACCGTTCAAAAATAGCTATGTTTCCATCCAAAGTTGCTAATTAAACCTGTGCCAAAAATTGGAATATCACATAAAACATTAGCTCTGCTTCCATCCCACGTGTTCGATAGCACAGAATTGCCTCTTCCTGTGAAAATGACACAAAGTATCAGCAATAAAATAATAAAAAGTTGCAGCAAGAGAGGAAAGCCAGTGACTTTTTTCCCCCCACATAATAAATGATTTGTGCAATAACAAACACTGTTATGTTATTTTTGCATTCGGCTGGCTGATGTTTAGCTAAGCAATTGTGTGAGAGTTCTGGTAGGTAATTATACCAAAATGTTTTGATGACAGAAAGCATTTCAAAACAACTAAAACAATATTTGAGATGCTGTCTAGTTGTCCAATCATATGAGTTTTTATGTGCATCCAATAATTTATTTGATATATGTGACCCTGCAGCACAAAAGCAGTGTTAAGTCGCTGGGGGATATTTGTAGCAATAGCCAACAAAACATTGTATGGGTCAAAATTATCAATTTTTCTTTTATGCCAAAAAATCATTAGGATATTAAGTAAAGATCATGTTCCATGAAGATATTTTGTAAATTTATCAAAACTTAATTTTTGATTAGTAATATGCATTGCTAAGAACTTCATTTGAACAACTTTAAAGATGATTTTCTCAATATTTTGATTTCGTTGCACCCTCAGATTCCAGATTTTCAGATAGTTGTATCTCAGCCAAATAAGTTGTCTCAAACCATACATCAATGGAAAGCTTATTTAGTCAGATGGAAATATGGAAACATAGCTAATGATATACAGATATATAATAAGCTTTTCACATCCCTGTTGTCTTCTTCTCTTCATAGCTGTTAAGAATCACCAGACAGAGGCTTGAGGACGATGAAGTGGGGGTCAGACATTTGATCAGGCAGCTGGAGAAAGCAGCACTGCATGTGCGTCTTTAGATGTTCAGGTTTTTTGTGATTCCCATCCTCTTTTATTGCACTTCTCCAGTTTTGGTGAATAAGAACAACATATTCTTCATGATCTAATTGCGTCCTAATGATATTTTCACTATAAATACAGTTCTTTGTAAGAACATCTACTGGTACCATTTATTTAGTTTTTCTTTTTTATTAAGAGAGAAGAGCTTGAACACAGTCTGAAGACGCTGAGTGATGAACTGCAGGATGTAAAGGCAGAGAGGACCGTGTTTAAGGAGAAGGCCGAGCGTCTCAACCTCGAGCTGAACCACATCTTGGGCGGCCAGGAGAAGCGTATCATCGACGTGGACACGTGCTCTGCATGGAGAACAAATCCGGGAGTCTTAATGCAGATCTTCATTATGTTTAATGCTGTGCTTCTCAACCGTTTTGACTCCAAGGCCACTCCATTGTCCACAACTATTTTTTTAAGTCCTTCACATTCAGGCTACATTTCCTGAGTTTTGTTTTCAGAACTTTTTTTTTTTAAATGTACACAGATTAGGATTATCCATAGGTTAAAATAAAAAATAAGTAACTAATAATTAGAAAAAATACAATTGAAATAAGTTTCAGAATTCCGGAGGCTTTTTGTTTTACAGGGATCCCACTTTTTTAAACCAGTAAGTTTGACTTCTCTATATGTTATGTATGTATGTTATGGATTTAAATAAAAAAAAATGTACCCTCTCTTTTTAATCAATGAATTTGACGTTTCCAGATGTTTCAAATTTACTGTATACGTTTTTTTAAACACACTGTTACAACCAATGAATTTGACTTTTCCAGCTGCTTATAATTTATTGAAAAAGTATTTAAAAAAAATTACCCTCAGCTTAATTTACACGATGTCTAGAAATCACATTTTTAAAATTAGGCTTCTATATATTCAGGTTTTGCAAGACTCTGAATTCTGATTGTTTTTGTTTTCTTCTTCTTTTTTTTTTTTTTTTTAAAGTGAGGGGATGAATTAAAATAAACATCTTTTTAGCTTATTTAAAAAAATTTTTTTTAGCTTATTTGTGTCGTTTTTGATCATTTTGTGTTATATTTAGGCCCAGGGGCGTGTCTACGTGGTGGCCAGGGGTGGCACCGGCCTCCCCTGAAATCTGGCTGGCCCCCCCTACCAGATGTCTTGCGATAGGCTTGTTTTTAGTAAACTTCTAACTGCATCTGGCAGTGGCGGGTCCTGTGTAGGCAGCTGCCTAGGGACGCTTTCTTCTCTTCTTTATACTTAATTTTCTTCTATAGTGCGATCTTAATGACAATGTCGAGAGCACATAATGTGACGTGATCCATGTAGGCCTAATGCGCGAGCACGAATCTCCACTTGCAAGCAGATTTCCTTCACTCACACAAAACTGGACGTGTGCTTTTAAATATGCATTGTTCTTTTAAGAATTGGCTCTGCTCTCACACAGATACACTCAAACGTTGTCCTCGCATCACTGAAGACCAGAGGAGCTTTTTTTTCTAGTTCAGGTGAAGAGTAGGCTTTTCTCACTAAATGGAAGCAAGCTGAATATAGTCAGCCTTTTCTAGTTATTTTTTTTATTAATACTTATTTTAGTTAAGTGCTTAAATTGTAAATATGCATTTATTAAATTATTTTATTTAGTGCATTTGTATTTTGTTGTTTTTGTATATAGTGTGTGTGTGTGGCCAAAAAACAAAGTTCTACATTTTAATTGGATTGCCTAGAAAGCTCACAAAGAGCGCTCATAACCACTAAGCAGCTGTCACTCTTTGTTCATCGTATTTTAGAAGCTTAAAGAACTGAACTAACAAGGAAGTGAAGAAATGTTGCTGTTCAGCATGCCATATGAGTGCATTCACTTGTGTAGACTTCTTCACACCTGTATTCCTGCTGTTTGCAGTGCAGGGTTTGTTGTCAGAGGACAATGGTTGCAGTTTACCAGCCACACCTCAGTCTATCTCAGACCTGAAGTCTTTAGCCACAGCCTTACTGGAGACCGTTCATGAGAAGAACATAATCATTCAGCACCAAAGACAGACCAACAGGTTTGTGTGTAACTGTTTTTGCATGAACTGTTTTACCTTTTATTGCAAAAAATTTGGTGTGGAAACAATTTTCACTCAGAAATTGCAAAGCAGATTTCACAGTTAATTGTAAAGAAACTGCAAGTAACATTGAATTAAATGTGAAATTTTGAAGACAATTGTAGTTTCTTGTAAAATGTAATAATCTTTATTGTATTTACAGCTTTAAAAAAAACAGTTTAAAACTTTTTTTTTACAGTGTATGTTCAAATATCTTAATACCTGCAGGTTTTATACACAGTTATGAGAGAAAAACGTAATGTTATACATAAATCTGTATTGAGTGAATGTATTGTGCCTTAAAGAATTCTGGGAAACCGAGTTGCTGATTTGGAGAGAAAGTTAAAGACTCTGGAGTCTCCCAGGTGAGTGTTTCTTGCATGTCGTTCACATTGTTTTGTGCTTTCCATTTTCCTTTTGTTGATATTGTTCTTTTTGGCTACTAGTGTTAGTTATTATTTTTTTTACCCATATACCTATCAGTCTTTTTGTTTGTAGGATAGAATTGTAGCATTGAATCTAAGTATTGATATTCTAGTAAACAAGCCATTTGGTGTGAGGTGTCATTCTTGACTGTAGCGCAGAGGTTTTATTCAATATGATATGTAAAGTTAATATATTTTAAAAGTACTAAATTGTCATGATTACAGATGTGCAATTTCAAATATACAGTATGTAAACATCTGAGATGAATAGAAATGACATTAAAGTATATTGTAGTTTATCATAAATGCTTGTCAGTACATTCAGCAGTACTTTAACTGTATCTCAAAGACAATAGAAGTAATTATGAAAGTGCATATAAAGACGTACTTAAGATATAAAAAAGCATTTTATTAGCATGCAATTAAGTGTCTGAAAACATTACATTCAGTTCACACTTTTTCATAGCAAGTGCTCTTTTTAAAAGTAAAAAGTACTTATTGTTTCATAAGGGATGGCCTTTAGCTGTAGTGTTTTATTGAAGAAATTTGTCTTTGCACATGGTTTCAAATATCAGCACTTTTGACGACTACTTTATGAACTGATTAAGAGCATTCAGAATAGTCCGAAACTATCAGCTAGGCAGCTTACGTCAAGCACTCATTAAGAAACAGCACAGAATGTTCAAATATTTCATTATTAACAAGCAGTACTCGTAGTTTTAGAGATATGCTGCTTTTTATTCATTAGCAGGTATTCAGATGGGACATTAATGTGTTTAAGAATAAATGCATTCATGCCGCATTTGTCAATGTCTGTGGTAAACGCCAGCTCCCTTCCAAAAATATATGGGACGACTGACAGCGATTTGTGAAATCACTCGTCAGCTATTCCTCAGAGTCAAGAAACAGTCAATCATGTGACAGTGATACTAGCTTTCTGAACCGCGCTGAGAACCGTCACGACTCCTGTTATTGTATTTATTGTATTATTGTGTTGATGGGTAAATTAATAAAGGAATAGTTCACCCAAAAATGAAAATGTGCTGAATATTTACTCACCCTCAGGCCACCCAAGATGTAGATGAGTTTGTTTCTTCATCAGATTTGGAGAAATGTAGCATTGCATCAGTGTCTCAGCAATGGATGCTCTGCAGTGAATGGGTGCCGTCAGAATGAGAGTCCCAACAGCTGATAAAAACATCACAATAATCCACAAGTAATCCACACCACTCCAGTCCACCAGTTAACGTCTTGAGAAGCAAAAAGTTGCGTGTTTTAAAAAACACATCCATCGTTAAGACGTTTTAAACTTCAAACTGTTGCTTTTGGCTAAAATACCAGTCCGTAATCGATAATAATGCTTCCTCCAGTGAAGAAGTTGTCTCGTCTGAATCAGAAGAAAAATATGCACAGATGAAACACTTGTTACAAGCCAAAACAATTCTAATCAAATATGTTGGTGGATTTTGAGAGACAACAGTTATTA
>NW_015505479.1:764801-795574 GCF_001515645.1 Sinocyclocheilus grahami | reverse complement strand
ATCTGATGAAGAAACAAACTCATCCTAATCTTGGATGGTCTGAGGATGACTACATTTTAAGCAAAATATTTATTTTGGGGTGAATCATTCCTTTAATTCAGGGTTATTGCCAAAGACTTTTATTTAAATCTCTCTATGATATCTGCCCCTATTTCTTCCATTTTACTGCCTACCAGGCCGAATCTTTATGTCTGATCACTTAGAAAAGTAATAGCACACTTTAATCTTCCAGTTAGGGGTTGTTTCAAATCACTAACCCTAAGTACAAGCATTCGTAATAGCGATGCTTGACTTGGCAAAGCACCACTAATGTACAGATTTTAGTTTAGTTTCAAAGTCCGTACTTAATTGCTAATATGGGCCATTTAACAAGTGTCCACACAGGCCTACTTTTCTAAAATAGTCACTCAGGTTCCAGCTTCAAGAGAAGGGCTTACAGTCTCCATCCACATGAGGGTAGTAAAGCACTTCGACTGAAGCACAGATCAGATGCTCACATGTCACAAGACCACCATAAAACTGACAAGCATCCATTACTGAAACTGATTGCCCACATTACTAACACATTTGGGGAATGTGGTATTATTAGGGAACTTTGTGGATGAGAGAGAGGATCACAGCTCAGTCTATGAACGTGATCGAATGGCCTCGCAGAAATCAACAGGAGAAATCAGTTAAAGGTGCATGTTTGAATGAATAGTACTTTGGGTAAATATGTTTAAATTGATGTGCACTCGTATGAGATGAAGACTTAAAATATAATTTAAAAAAAATGTATTTTACATGGAGTGAGTGGCCTCATGGGGCAGATGTGTTGAGATCACATGACCACCTGAATTATACTTGCTTTATGTTGATATCCATTTGGACATTGGTCACAAAATAAATAAATCATTGTTTAATAGTGCATTGATTGTTAATGATTTTGTATGAAGCGTCCTCCATGCCAGTAGGTGTCAGTATAAGGCATATTGGCCAACATGACAAAAAATGTGCTCAATTGTATTGAATGTGCACTTATTCTGTACTTAAATTCTTGAAAGTTTATTTTTTAAAAACTGTAGGTGCAGATAACGCAATATTAATGATAAGTGACTTAAAGAGAGACACTTTCATGACTATGGCCTGGTTTCACAGACAGGGCCAGGATTAGACCATAGTTCAATTAGGAGATTTAAGTAATTTTTTATAAACATGCCTTAGAAAAAATCATCACAGGTGTGCATCTTGAGGCAAAACAAAGGCGCTGATATATTTTAAGATTCTTTCCGCTGAAACAGCTCAGACTTATATTTTAGTCTGTGAAACCGGGGGTATGTTTCTTAACACACTTAAGTACACTTTTAAAAAGTGCACTTTGTAATAATATCTAATTCATCTTTTGTTGTGCTTTATAGAAGTACTCTTAGTTTTAAGTGTTGGCTAACATACTAAAGCAAATGTAAAGTACTTAAATATAATTTTAACTGTATTGTGTTATTTTAAAGTTAACATATTTTAAACATACTAAATCACAACTTCGTCATAACAAATGTTATTTAACAAATAAATCTAAGTTTCACTAGAAATTACACTAAAGTCCATTTTAGTTCATAAATGATTGATATTTCACAAGCAATAGAATTATGAAATGACATAAAAATTCACTTAAGTTCTACTTAAGTGTCAAAAATCACTCTAAAGTTAAGCTAATTGCATTTATTTTAAACTTAAGATACAATGCATTTTCATTTAATTGCAGTTAATGTCCAAAAAGGTTACATTCAGTGTATTGTTTTTCACTATATTATCCCCATAATAAGGACTCATTTTAAAAGCATCCTTAAGTGTACTTCTTTTTTATACATAACTTATAAGTTTCACTAGAAATTACACTAAAGTCCATTTTAGTTCATAAATGATTGATTATTTCACAAGCAATAGAATTATGAAATGACATAAAAATGCACTTCAGTTCTACTTAAGTGTCAAAAATCACTCTAAAGTTAAGCTAATTGCATTTATTTTAAACTTAAGATACAATGCATTTTCATTTAATTGCAATTAATGTCCAAAAAGGTTACATTCAGTGTATTGTTTTTCCACTATATTATCCCCGTAATAAGGACTCATTTTAAAAGCATCCTTAAGTGTACTTCTTTTTTCACAAGGGAACATGGACACTTAATGACTGCACCTTTATTTCCAGAGAGAAAACACATGCGTTTTGGACGTCCTCGTCCTTCTTTTCTTGTTGTCTGTTTAGGTGACAGGCTTTACTTGTTTCCTGTCAGACTTAAACTTGTTTTCCCCTCACAACTCTTTTTACCTGCCACCGCAATGACAAAGCCACGCGTGAGAGAGATCATTTCTTGTTTGAAGTTTGCCAGAAGTCACCACGAGTTGTGGTGTTTAGCGGCGACTTCTGTGGCTTCCGAGCCGTACGACGTGACGTAAAGCTCGGTTTGTCCATAAAACTAGATGGTTTTGTTCCCCAGTGTGCGGCGGGACAAGCAGTGAATGAATGGATGGATGGGCAGCTGCCAGGTGGGGTTCGCCTCTCATCCATCCGTCCTGCTTTGCACAGCGGTCTGTGAAGCATGGTTTGTCCATAAAACTAGAGTTTTTAACTAGAGTCCATAAAACTAGCTTGGTTTTGTTCCCCTGTGTGCGGCGGGACAAGCAGTGAATGAATGGATGGATGGGCAGCTGCCAGGTGGGGTTCGCCTCTCATCCATCCGTCCTGCTTTGCACAGCGGTCTGTGAAGCAGCCGCAGTGAAGCTCCACGCTGCTCGGCATACAGAATTAGCCTGACTTTTTAATTAGCTCAGACGCCGCTCTCCATAACACACCAATGACCTTTTCAAACAAAGAAAGTTGAGCGTGCAGCATCATTTCAGTGCCTCCTAAAAATAAAGCCTCTCTCGAAATCTTCAAGAAGTGCAGAGGACCATATGGAGCCCTCGGCTGCTGTCAGCTGTCAATCTAGGAGCATTTCTGTAGATTTACATAAAGTGTCCCCAAAAAGTGTGACAGGAATAGTTCTCCAAAAAAATGAACATTTTGTCATCACTTACGCTCATGTCGCTCCAAACTTCTGTGACTTTCTGTGGAGCACAAAAGAAGATATATTAATAAAAATGTTGTTTTGGACCTCATGGACTGTTTCAGAAACCGTTGAAATATATTCAACTTATTATTTTGAGACAGTTTGATCTGATATTTTATTATCTAAATGCAATGAAATTTTTAACCCTGTAAAGCCTGACATATTAAATATTAGGCAGAATTTTTTTTAATACATGCAGCTATAGAGACCAAATTTCTCTGGATTTACTAAGTATGGGTTTCAGTAAAATGTTAATATTCGATTTATAATACAAAGGTCTGATAACATTTCTTCCAAATTTTATTATTATTATTTTTTGTCACATCTGTGTATATTTTGTGTATATTCTGTGTTTTTATCACTCATATGTGACCCTGGACCACAAAAGCAGTCATAAGGGTACATTTTTTTAAATTGAGATGTACACATCATCTGAAATAATCAAGCTTTCCATTGATGTATGGTTTGTTAGGATCGGACAATATTTGGCCGGGATACAACTATTTGAAAATCTGGAATCTGAGGGTGCAAAAAAAATCTAAATATTGAGAAAATCATCTTTAAAGTTGTTCAAATGAAGTTCTTAGCGATGCATATTGCTAATCAAAAATTAAGTTTTTACACTCTTCAGACGGCGCTGGCATATAGTGCTCAGTCCGCTGTGGGAAACATAACGCATTAAGCTGTGATGCATGCAGCTAGTACTAATGAAGACAGATGATTGTGGCCCGTCTGATCCGTTTCACTCTACGTACCGCTATAAACCTGTCAGCTTTTGCGTGGGAGAGCTGTGTGCATTTTTGTGTTTGAGGGAGATTTTGAATTCATCACTGATCCTCCAGAGTTTTTATTTTCTCTCATCACATGCTGTGTATCAAAGGAAGCACAGAAACTGCATCTGAGGAAGGTGTTTTTACACACCTTTGACTGTAAGATGCTGCTAATGATGCATTTACACAGAAAGATCAAGTATGAATGTAGATCTATTGAATTATGCACAATGTGAACTTGACTACATATTTTATATGCACTTTGAAATATATGCTCTGTTATCATATTGGTAAAGTTTAAGGCTGATCTCTTTAGCATTTGTGCTTGCTCATTTACACAGAACCGAATCGGCATCAGTGCCGTCTGACACTTTGGTGGTTCACGACTGCATATTTCTATGCTGCTTTAATGCAACAGTGCGCGTTTGTACCACATAAATTGCGCACATCCTGAAGTCTTAAGGCAGCTACTCTGTAATTAAAATGACTTGAAATAGATTGCAACATTTTTATATACTTTGTTACATTTACAACATAATTATTATTTTTTTGCATAAATATTAATAAACAGATATTTGCATAAATAATAATTTATTATAATTGAATTTATGTAAAATAATTGCAAAACTATATTAAATTTAAAATTACATATTTAAATGACATATTTTGCCATTTTTAGAAGGCTTACAATCCATGTATTCTTGCACTGAAAAAATATAGATTTTTATTTATATGTAATTAAATAGATTTATACAATTTCACATATCTTACATATTTTATTAATATATTAATTTTACTACATTTTTTTTAAATAGCACGATTATTTACAGTTAATTCATTTTAAATTACATTGACATTTTTATAAATGTCATTTTATTTGACTATGGAAATATAAATTCTATTTATAATATGTCATTAAATATAAATGAATTATGGTAAATTAAATGTAAAATTCAAAATTTTATATAAAATATAATTAGAATTTTTCGTAAAATAATTTTAAACTGCATGTTATGCTTTAGATTTAATTTACATATTTACATTTTTACAAAATGTACATATTTTGTTATAATATACTATAATATTGTATACGTTATAATGAATTACAAATTGTGTGCATTACAAAATTATGCAATTTGTTTAACATTTACATTAAATCCGGTTTTTATTTAAATATAAGTAAATAGTTATAAAGTTATAAAAACATCAAAACACAAAATTACACATTTTTATTAATTTAATTTTATTATTTGAATTTACATATATTACAGGTGGTGTGCATTACAAATTTTTTATTTGTGCATTAATAGTTGTTTTTATTTTTTATTATACTGTACAATTGAAGTTGTTTTGTTGTTATGTGGTCATATGAAAGAGCTTGATTGTCTGCTGGTAGTCTGCACTGCTAACAGTCCTCTCTCTGTGAATGATGAAGTCTGGTCTCTGTGATGTTCAGCAGGAGGCACAGATGCCATCGCTCTGAGCGCCGCTCCTCTGTCCTCCAGCCACCATCCACAGAAAACCACTAACCCTTGAGCCGCTGCAGGTGAGCCGCTGTAATCGTGTGTAACCAAATCTGCCATTTGCTAATCGTCCCGCCAAGAGACTGCAGAGACGTAATTAGCTCCTTCTCTGAGCGGCCCACCCCTCCTGTCCCTTCACGCTCGCTCTCATTGGTCAGCTTGTCCGACCGTCCAATCTCTCTCAAATGTCGTGGCATTTGGCAAATGCTAGTGAATTCTTGTTTGCTGACATTCACCAACTTTTGGGGCGTGTTTTGCGGTCGGCACTGCCCCATAAATATGGATGGCGCTGCGTAAAGCAGTATTTGGGGTTCCCGTCGTCCCACAAATAAGCCGCATGCGGTGTTTAACCTTTTAGCTGGATGCTCTCAAATATGGGTCAGTAATCCAGCAGAATGAGCAGCAGTGAAGCAGAAAAACTGACAGGCCGTCAGGCTCTTCTCCCAGCTGGATGCCTTTGTTGTGTGTGCTTTATTCTCTCGTGTGATATTTAAAACTTAATGTTCCAGATTCATCCTTTGTCACCATGTGTGGCTTCTGTTAAAATGTATAAGGAGTATAATTAATAATTCATTGCAGATTAGAATTGGACTTAATATTGAGTCTCATAACACTTACACAAAAGTTTGGAATGGTTTGGTTTTTCTGATGTTTTTGATGCTCACCGAGGCTGCATTTGTTTAATCAAAAATGCATTAAAAACAGTAATATTATGAAATATTATTATAATTTAAAATAACTGTTTTCTATTTATTTTTTAGACATGTAGTTTATTGCTGTGATGCAAAGCTGAATTTTCAGCATCATTACTCCAGTCTTCAGTGTCCTTCATGATTCTAATATGCTGATTTGCTGCTCGAGAAACATTTCTGATTATTATCAATGTTGAAAACAGTTGTGCTGCTGAAGATTTTTGTGGAAACCGTGATACGCTACCATTCAAAAGCATTCTTTTATTCAGCAAAGATGCATTAAATTGATCAAAAAGGACAGTAAAGACATTTATAGTGTTACAAAACTTTCTAATCATCAAACAATCTTGAAACAAATCATTGATTTATTTTATCATTGAAAACTGGAGTAATGATGCTGAGAATTCAGCTTTGTTCACAGTACTAAATTGCACTTTTAACTATATTAAAACAGAAAATAGTTATTTTAAATTGTAATATTACTTTTTGCTGTATTTTTAATCAGATAAATACAGCATAGGAACATATATTTAAAATATCATAATTATTTCAAACTTTTGACCGGTAGTCTGTTTATTCCCTTTCACCTGTTTTATTATTTATGTATTACTATTAAGTTTAGGGTTAGAGTAAGGTACTTACTAGGATTAGAAGTATAATAAATATACATTTTTATGTCAGCCCATTTCCACCACAGAATATAAAATAAAAAAGGTAATTGTGACTTTTTATTTAATAATATATTTTTATTAATTATATTTATATGTTTGTATTTTTCTCGCAATTCTAATATATAAACTCTAAAAAAACAATTCTGACTTTTTTTCTCCTCACAATAGCAAGTTTAGACCGTATCTCACATTTCTGACTTTTCTTCTTAGAATTCCGTTTATATCTCGAGATTCTGAAAAAAAAAGAAAAATCAGAATTGGGAGGAAAAAAAGTCGCTATTACCTTTATATCTTTAATTTATATTTCCTATTTATACCTTTATATCTTTCTTTATATCTTTCTTTAATCCTGTGGTGTAAACAAGCTTCCAGACATGTTCTTAGTATGACAAACTTTGAAAATTTTCATCAGATTGAAATATATAAGAAATTGATGTTTGTGAAGGAAAATTGTGAACTCGTATAGTATCTTCAAACTTGTGGAATTGCAAAATTTTATTATTATTTATTTATTGTTTATTAATTACTTGTATATTACCACACCTTGTAAATAAAAAAAACCTTTGAAAACAAGCTGTTGCTACAGCAGAAGTGCCAGAAATATCTTTGAATATTGTCTCAGAATATGAAGACAGTTGAGAACCACTGCATTAACAGGCACCACTAAAAAGAGCTGTAAATCAGTGGATTGAAGCGCTGTGATCTTCACAGTTCTCCGTATGACTTCTTCAGTGAGCTTCACTGCGGTGGTGAAGCACACATTAGCTGTGTGTCATTAGCACCGACACAGTGACCATTCATCTTCTCTGTCCCCTGATTGGCTCAGATGACAGGACAGGAAGAGCAGGGCCGTCGCCGTGGGAGCAGGACACAGCTGGCGATGACATGTGGCCCGCTCCAGAGGAGGAGGACACACCTGTCACCCCTGACATCAGAGAGGAGAGCGTCTTGTGCGGGACAGACACTGGGAGGCAGACTAATGGGCAGGTCAGGGCCGAGTTGAAGGAGGGTCCTGTGGAAAAAAAACACGGCCGTTTGTGCAAAAACACGTTCCGGTCGGGAAACGGAGGGAGGCCCGGCTGTGGAAGAGGGCTAGGTTTTGGCTGAGGATCCTGCACAGATAGCTTCAGTTCCTCTTGACCAAACTGTCTGGGAAAACTCGGACTTTCATGCCTCTGTGGGACTGAAGAGAGCTTGCTTTGAGCATATTCCTGAAGGTTCCTGCATTAAGACTATGTTCTGTTATAGGAGGGGGGAATGAAAATGCCTAAATGTTGCAATTTATTGGTCAGATACAAAGCAGCTGAATAAAAAAATCATTTCAGATTAAACATACTATGCAATACTGAAGCCAATAAAGCCCTTGATTTCCAATGTTTTGCCTTTCAGTCAAAAATGATATTTAGTAGTTTAGTAGTTTTGTCTTGTTTTCCAGTTCAAATATCTCATTATTCTTAAATCAAGACATATTTACTTGAGAAGCAAAATTACTTTCAAATATTGTCTTGTATTCTGAAATACAAGACAGTAAGAAAAACAAACAATTGTATTTATGAAGTTGCAATTTAGTGCATTTAATATATACTAACTTTAATATCAAATGTAATATCAAATAACACACTGCTGTTAAAATTATAATCAAGTACTTTACATGTCTTTAGTATGTTAGTCAACACATCAAAATAAATGTACTTAAAAAAAAGATTTTTAAAATATTATGATTTTAATTTTTAATTTGGCATTAATGCAAAGTGCCCTTTTTAGATGTGCACTTAAGTGTGTTAAGAAACTGTCATGAAAGAGTCTTTCTTTAAGTACACCTTTCATATTATATTATCTGCAAGTACAGTTAAAAAAATAAAATAAAGATACAATACAATACAATCACACTTCTTTTGAATAATTGTGACCTAACATTATTGCCTTTTCTCTCTTTTATGTGAGTCAGGACGGACTCAGCAGCATCTGCAAACACGTCAGAAGGCAAAGTTTAACTGCTTGCTCTGCAGAAGCCAAGCTTTTTCTCTTGTAATCTCCCTCAGTATTACACATACACAGGCCCACCGGGCAGCGTTAGGAAGGAAGGAATGGCTTTTGGGAAACAGATGGAGTCAGAGCTAATGGACTCATGAGGCTCTCTGCAGGGTGAGGTTAGGCCAGCTCAAGAATGGTTAAGCAGGAGAAAAAAACTAACATAGTTTGCATTTAAAAAGTACAGCTACACTATGCAACGTTTTCCCCCTCTAGTGGTTAAAATAGAACGGCATGCCTCTTGCAGAAGATTGCTTTGGTTGTGCTTCGGCTCTGTTCACATCCTCCATGTGAATGAATGTGGTTCAGCGCCGGTGTACACATGGAAACATGACATCAGGGCAGGGGCCTGTTTCATAAAACAGGTTTACCAAATAAGCAGGCTTATTTCAGTTAGTCTGACTTATTGTCTATACTAACTGAAATAAGCCAGTTTATTTGGTAAACTTGTTTTATGGAACAGGCCCCGATGAACAAATAAATAAGGTTTGTTGTTGTTGTTTTTACACACGGTGCTTCCCAGAGGTTTGCTTTTTTTAAATCACCCACATGGTAAGTTTTTCTCGTTTGTTCTGACAACAAACGTGACGTAACACACACGGGCGGATGACATAGCCTATAAAATTTCCCACAAAATCCATTCCGACAGCTCAAAAATAGAAGTATTATAGGCTTAGTGCGTTTTTAGTAAGACATGAATTGGAAGATGAACTCCTTGCATTCTTTTGTTAATAACACTTTGTTATTAACACATCTGTTTCACAAAAGGTTCTTTGTGGTGAAAAAGGGTTCTTCAGATTATAAAAAGGTAAGAAAGAGATGGTTCTTTAAAGAACCTTTGACTGAATGGTTCTTTGTGGAACCAAAAATGGTTCTTCTATGGTATCGCTGTGAAGAACCTTTTGAAGCACCTTTATATTTAAAAGTGTATAAAGCAATAATTAAATTAGTTAAACAAATTATTGTCTAGACAGAATCAATTTAATTACTTTAATTTACAAGGTAGACAGACAGACAGACAGACAGACAAACAGATAGATAGATAGATAGATAGATAGATAGATTATTTGCATTACTTGGGACTTAGTCAATATTTGTGTATGCCCAGTGGACACTGAAAGAAAAATAGGTTTTGTAATACTGACATTTTTTTTGCTCTGTTTTCACTCAATTTTCAGTCAGAAATTGCTAGTAAATTTCACAAATAATTACAAAGAAATGGTAAGCAATTTAAGCAAAAATTTTGAAGCAGAAAGACTCCAATAATCCAAAATAATTTTTTAAAATGTGTATCTACACTCTCAGGAAAAAAGAAAAGGTACAAAAACTGGCAGTACCCTTTCAAAAAATATTATGTAAACTTTAGGTAATAGTCCTAATATGTTTCTTTAAGGTATTAATATGAATCCCTTAAGGCTAAATATGGTACAAAGTTGTACCTTTTGTAAAGGGTACCACGCCAGTAACAGATTTTGTACCATAAAAGCAAGACAAAGAGCACTAGTTACAGTGCAGCACGAGTTCAGTCATGCGCTGTAGGATCTGTGCAGACGCTGTGTAGATGGTGAAGTGCTGTCATCTCCACCTTCTCCTGTCACAGACGAGTCCCCTGCTGCCACTGACTGCCTTTCACTCCACCGCTGTAAAACATCTTAACTAGGAATAAAACCAGAAGTTTGACGTGACTCCGGTTGAGTCCTCTGTTCTGCGCCGGCAGCTCGTCAGTCACTGTCTGCACACTGTTACACATATTCAACAGCTGCTTTCTCTTGCTCTTTGGTCCTATTAGACAAGAAACACTACATTTGCACAGGAGGATGCATGCATACACTGTTGAATTATTCATTGGGAAACATAAAGATATTCAGAAACAGGTGAGAGCATGTGTTGTGTGAAATCTTGAAGGATTCATTTAACAGGAGCACATGCATTTTGAGAAGCCTGCGCGTACTGTTAAATTCCTACTCATAAATAATTAAAATAATGGATTTCGATGGAAGTGTGATGATGGAAGTGTCTTTTTTTATCCCCTTTTGTTTTATTAAAGAAAAGACAGAAATTATAAAGGAAAACAATTATCTTCTTGGTAAAATATATTATATTTTACAATTAAAACATATATTTTGCATATTTAGTTCAGAATATTAAACATATTAGCATATTAAGCTGAAATACACGAATTAAGCCATGCATTTATTCATATTTGGTATAACTTTATTGTGCTAATACCAGTGTTTTATGAGAGATCAGAAAGTCACCAGGGCAGCAGGTGAAATGTGTAAGAAAACGTCTGGAAAGCCTGTTGCATTTTTTTTATGTTAGGTTATGCTATTTTAATATTGTAATGATAATTTGCTGAAAATGTCCTCACCTTTGGGCCATCCAAGATGTAGATGAGTTTGTTTCTCCATCAGATTTGGAGAAATGTAGCATTGCATCAGTGTCTCAGCAATGGATGCTCTGCAGTGAATGGGTGCCGTCAGAATGAGAGTCCAAACAGCTGATAAACACATCACAATAATCCACAAGTAATCCACACCACTCCAGACCATCAGTTAACGTCTTGTAAAATGAAAAGCTGTGTGTTTGTAAGAAACAAATCCAACGTTAAGGCATTTTTACTTTAAGTTGTTGCTTCTGGCTCAAATTCAAGTCCATAATATCCATAATAACGCTTCCTCCAGTGAAAAAGTCTGTCTCCTGTCGTCTCTCACATCAAAATCCACACATTTTTCCACACTGTTTTCTCTTTTAAACGGTGGTTAATCAGTTCATATTGTCTCCTGATTCATATGAGATGACTTTTCCACTGGAGGAAGCATTATTATGGATAATGGACTCATATTTTAGATGGAAGAAATGGTTTGAAGTTTACATGGCCTTCACGATGGATTTATTTCTTACACACATGCAGATTTTCTCTTCACAAGACATTAACTGATGGACTGGAGTGGTGTGGATTACTTGTGGATTATTGTGATGTGTTTATCAGCTGTTTGGACTCTCATTCTGACGGCACCCATTCACTGCAGAGCATCCATTGGTGAGCAAGTGATGGAATGCTACATTTCTCCAAATCTGATGAAGAAACAAACTCAACTACATCTTGAATGGCCTGAGCATGAGAACATCTTCAGCAAAGTTTCATTTTAAAGTGAACTATTCCTTTAAGAAATGTACTACAGTAACAACTCAAAGTTCTGTGTTTTGCCCTAAGCTGTGAGCAATGGAAATAGTAGTTTTGCTTGTCAGCTAATTTCTACCAATATTTAAGGACTCCGATGGAGTCAGTCTCTCATCAGGCATGTGCAGCGTCCATGAATCAGCTCACAGCTTTGAATACATCAACTCACAGTAAAATATTATAATTCTTTTTTATTTGACAATATCTGGCAAACACTAGACTTTATGCATAAACATTATTAGTTCAAGCACAGCACTAATCCTAAACTCAAATCTGTTGGCTTAGCCCATGGCGGGCTCTCACAGCAGACATCACATCTCCCTTCTGAAAGTAATTCATTGCATCCAATTATTTCAGCGCTTCTCCGTTCAAGAGCACTGTCCCAAACAGATCTTAAGAGGAAGCGCACGGCACATTGCATTTTACGCCCTTATTTATATTCTGTTTGATTTGTTTATGCCTTGGGAATTGATGCAGCTTGTCTGTCGGGGGTTGTTCAGCACAAATCATGAAACCGAGTCTCTCAGTGGCCAGGACAACTTCTTGACTTATTCTGGATTTCAGATATGATTTATTTATTTGCCATTTCTGTTGGCTGCAATCTGTCGCTTTGAATACATACCTATATATACATCAGTATAACAAGTTTGGAAACAATGGAAGTTAAATATATAATAATAAAAATGAGAAGCTTTTTTTAAAATTTATGACATGCTTGAACAAAAGAGCATTGTAGTCTATTTGCATGAATTATGTTATTGCACTGATGTCGATCAGGTGGTAACAGTTATGCAATGTGATATTTGGCCCAGTTTCACGTTATCTGCTCAAAATACTTGTGCAGAATGGGAACAGAGACAGCTTTTGTCACAGTGGTACAGCAGTCTAGACTGCATTTATTACCGTTTTGGCTATAGACTTACCCCCAAATACTGATCTGTTTCTTTTATTTTATGTTTTGATACAATGTGTACACAGTATACATAAATGTGGGCGAAACTGGCATGGCAAACCCCCTACTTGTTATAATTTAAACCCCTAAATGTTTCATATCAAGGTCTAAAAAACCCCCCAAAAACATGAACTGCTGGATGAGCTTTAGATAAGGTTTGGTTTGGGTGCTGTAACAAATGTTTCCACTCGGTGAAGTTCATTTCGTTTCCAATGCGTTCATTTTTGACTGCAAGGAGTACAAGTGTTCTAAGTGTCCAAAAACCTTTAGCAAGTTTTGTACCGATCCGATTAAGTAAAAAAAAAAATTTCAGTCAAAAATGGCTAAAGAGCACCAGAGTGTTAAATACTTTTGTTTGTTATGGCAATAAATCTAGGAAATTTAAATGTATTTTTTTATATTATATTAATGCAGGACACAGACAAAGAATATTTACAACTTTATTGGTGTCAATGATTCCGTGAAGAACATTTAGTGAAGACATTCCATTACACAAAAGTTTGTAATAAAGCTCTTCACACGAATAAAATATGATTCTTTTATGAAATGTTCTTTGCGGAGCCAGAATGGTTCTTCTATTGCATCACTATTGCATACTGACCCTCCACTTGTTCCAAATCTGTGAGAGTTTCTTTCTTCTGTTATTTTGAAGAATGTTGGTAATCAGTTGACAAGAGCCATTGACTTCCATAGTATTTTTTCCATACTACACTCTTAAAAATAAAGCTGCTTCACAGTGATGCCATAGAAGAACCTTTTTGTCTAAATGGTTCCATAAAGAACCTTTAACATCTGAAGAACCTTTCTGTTTCACAAAAGCTTCTTTGTGGTGGAAAAGGGTTCTTCAGATTATAAAAAGGTAAGAAAGAGATGGTTCTTTAAAGAACCTTTGACTGAATGGTTCTTTGTGGAACCAAAAATGGTTCTTCTATGGCATCGCTGTGAAGAACCTTTTGAAGCACCTTTATTTTTAAGAGTGTATGGAAGTCAATGGCTACCAGAAACAGTTTGGTTACCACCATTAAATGACAGAATGTTCATTTTGGCTGAACTATCCCTTTTAAGATTAATAATTACTGACCTATTTCAAACACAGTATCAATCTAAGACACAATGCATTATTTCTTCTGCTCCTCTTATTTTTCCTCCGCCTCTTCCCCAGGGAGCCCTTCAGTCTTCTGCCACAGACGTGGAGTAGTAATGCCAATCACACAGCCAGCGATCCTCTTCCCAGCATTCCCACTGCGTTTGCTCTCCTCATCTGACCCCATTCCCAGATCATCCTCCTTCTCATGAACCACCACTGCGCGTCCCAGAACGGACTGACCCCCGAACAGCTTGGCCTCCGGGAGCATCTGGAACCTCCTTATAACTCCTTGCTCAGAAACAAAGTTGCCCAGGTCTCCGGGATGACCGGGATGGTCAACCTCCCGCGGATTGTAATGAGGACCAGCAGTGACGCACCCTTGACTGAGGTCTCCATACTGATGGATGTGGATGGCGCGCACTTGCTGATCATCAATGCATTATTTCTTCTGCTCCTCTAATTTTTCCTCCGCCTCTTCCCCAGGGAGCCCTTCAGTCTTCTGCCACAGACGTGGAGTAGTAATGCCAATCACACAGCCAGCGATCCTCTTCCCAGCATTCCCACTGCGTTTGCTCTCCTCATCTGACCCCATTCCCAGATCATCCTCCTTCTCATGAACCACCACCGCGCGTCCCAGAACGGACTGACCCCCGAACAGCTTGGCCTCCGGGAGCATCTGGAACCTCCTTATAACTCCTTGCTCAGAAACAAAGTTGCCCAGGTCTCCGGGATGACCGGGATGGTCAACCTCCCGCGGATTGTAATGAGGACCAGCAGTGACGCACCCTTGACTGAGGTCTCCATACTGATGGATGTGGATGGCGCGCACTTGCTGATCATCGGCAGGCAAACCATGGAGGTTGATTTTCACTGCTAGCGTTCCATTGGGAAAGACCTGCTTGAAAAGCACCCGCCCAAAGATCTGTGGCTGGCTGGCTGTTAAATTAGGGACGGGTGTTACGTCACAAGTGGCGTAGATTGTGTTGTTGAACTCCACGACTTCTGGCTTAGGAGCTTCGACGATCTCAAGAACAGGACTGTCAGAGAGCTCTCCACTTTGTATATGCAGCGCCAGCAATATGAGAGGGAATTTTAGGATGATTTTCTCCATGTTGCTGTTCAAAGCCTAGAATGAAGAGTGGAATCAGTGAAATCATGCAATTTTAGCAATGTAGTATTTTTGATAGAGGTGCAATTCAAGGAAATAGTTCCAGTGAGTGCACACATCACAGTTCTCAGTTTTGTTCTTCTCTTCTTTGCATTAGGCACATTTCAAAGCTTTCTTCCAGGGAGCTTTGTGAGGGAACGTTGCATTAGCTTGAAATAGCACAGCCAGATTAGATTGCATTAAGGGCAAAATGGAACAAAAATGTGAAGAAAAAAATTGTTTTTTTGGAATTGCTGTGTACACTTGTGAACAACAGATGTTCTTTATATTGAATGTGCACTTGTAGTGTGCTTCAAATCTTGAAAGTATATTTAAAAAAAAAACATGTACTTGCAGATATAAAATTTACTATATAAATGTCCACTTAAGTGTACTTAAAGAGAGACACTTTCATGACTGTTTTTCTTAACACACTTAAATATACTTTTAAAAAGTGAGCCAATAATGTCAAATTAAAAAGTAGATTTTAAATTAGATCATGTTTTAATTATCTTTTGTGGTGCTTTAAAGAAGTACGGTTGACATACTAAAGCACATAACTGTAAAAGTGTTATTCAATATTACATTTAAAGTTAAAGATATTTTAAATGCACTGAATTGCAACTCCATCATTATAAATGTGTTATTACAAATGCATTTAAATACATGACATACAAGTTTCAAAGTAAAAGACATTAAAGTATATTTTAGTTTGCCATAAATTATTGTCAGTACATTCAGCAGTACTTTAACCATATTTCAAAAACAACAGAAGTAATTATAAAATTACATATAAAGTCCTACAAAAGCACTCTAAAATTCAGATAATTGCATTTAATATAAATGTAAACTATAATGCGTTTCATTCAGTTGCAATTGTTTTCATAACATGTACTATTTTTAAAAGTATTTGGAAGTCTACTTTTTAACGAGGGAAAGTTAAAAAGACAAAATATTCATGTTTTTGTTTAACACTCTATGATGTTTTATTTATAGATAAATCTTGACAGCTTTTCTTGCACATTCTGTCTAGTATTATTAGCTACGCAACCAAAAAAGAAGAAAAAATCATTCAATCAAAGGAAAGACCACTACAAAAAGCCACGTTGCTGATTAGTCAACATCAAGTCAATATTTGCACAAGCTATCAATGAAAAAAAAAATAATAATAAGAATAAAATAAAATTTGGAAAACAGTGAAGGCACATTACCATATCGAAATGTTGTCCTGAAACAGTGTGCAGACTGAATATTGCAGTCACAAGATTTTTGCAAAGATTAATCCGTGTGCTGGGGTGGAGAGAACGTGCACTTGTGATCAAACTTTGTATTATTGATTGGCTGCTCTTCTGAGAACTCATGTAGAGCTTACAAGTTAACCATGATAACACTCTTAGTTATGTTTGGTTACAGTTATTTTACAGTACAGACAGTCTCAAAGTTTTAATGCAAATGAGGCACATTAACCCTCATGTTGTGTTCCAGTCGTTTTGACCCAGAGAGGATTTTGTTTTTGCCAAAAACGCTAGTTAATATTATCACATTGGACTAAAACTTACTGATTTTGCTCACACAGTGAATATTAACATCATTTTTTTCTTTAGAATTTTTGTACTTTTCTGGGATATTTTCCCTCTACCTTGTTACACTTGTGGTGTTTGGAGTCAAAAATGACTGGCCTCCAAAAATACTTTCTTGTTATTACAATATATTGTATTCAATCTATTTATCAGCTTGTTTTCTTTCAATTGCACACACTGTAAAAGAAATCTGTTAAAAAAAGGGCACAATTTACTGTATTAATGCGAAGGAACTGTCTGTATTTATTATTTTGGAGGTGTTTTTATTGTTAAATTTTGTGTGTTAAAATTTTGTGTTAAATTTTCCATTTCATTGCATTGTGTTTTATCGTTAACAGAAATGTCCGTAAAATTAATGTCCAGGAAGAAAATTACCAGTACATTTTCCTTTTTTTTAACAGGTGCAGGTTTTGTATTTGTTTTGGAAATGATTGCTCGTAGGCCTCGTTAATCCGTTTTTTTTTTTTAAATAAAAAAACCCCCAAAAACACAAATGTTTGATTGTTTTTTTACTCAAAAACATAAGCTCAGATCAATGATGCCTACGACTAGTTGAGTCCAAAGAGAAATACAAAACCTGTGCAAATTGAAAGAAGTTGACAAAAAGATTGAATGCAGGATTTGGAAATATTATAGCATAATGAGAGATTTACAAGCAATTATTAAAAGGCTGGTCATTTTTGACCAGGAACACCAAATTAGGTCAAGGATTTCCAGCACAGCATTTGTTACATAAGAGTTACATTTGTTGTTAGTTGTGCTTCAATTGTTAGTTATCTTACAAAAAACTGATTTTACAACATGCTCTGTAAATGCAACTCCACTTTGAGCTCATGCCTAACCACACTTCATAAGGGACTGTCATAAGTGAATATCTCACAGTTGTTCTGTTTCAAGAAACCATTTCTGCAGACTCTGTCCTAAACCTGACAAGCCTATTTCACAAGCAACTGGCCTGTTATTTAATTGTCTGTGAAAGCAGAAATAAAAAAGGCCTGTATTTCAGATTTATACAGAGAGCAGTGCAAAGTCTTGTTAACGTTAACTTTGTTTTTCCCATCACCATCAATTCCCAGCCGCGAGCAATGATCCAGTTGCTATTATGTAGCTTGTTAGCCATGCCTAGGCTGTGTAATTACCTGTGTCGACGGCAATGATTGTCTTCTGCACTAACTGATTCATTGCAGTATATTATCATAGTCTGTCTGAGATGTACAAGAGCTCAGTATATTCTGAGACTTCATTCAGGATACTCTCAAGGGATGCCAGTACAGGTTTTGATGATTTCCCAATTATATATGGGGTAGAAATAAATGAACTGTTGACTAAACACATAATGTGGGAATAATACTGTATTGTGATTTCTGAAAATCTTCACATAAATAATATGCATAGTAAAAATTGGATATTTGCTGCAGGCAATAACATCAGATTTGTGATAATACGTAGTAGATCATTTATGTCTGAGACATCTTTTAGTGAAAATGATAGTTAATCCAGAAATAAACATTCAATTATTTACTCACCTGCATGTCACATTTTCTGTTTGTTTTCAGATCTGTTTGCCTGTTCTGTTCATGTCTGTCAGCTTTCTATTAGTTTAGTTCTCCTCGGTTCCCTGCTTGTTTGTTTCCAAGGTTACTGATTAATTTGAGTCCTCAGTTCAGGTGTGTCGTGTTTGGTTCTTCCTTTGTTCTACTTTGTATTTAAGCCCTCAGTTTTCCTTTCACTTTTGTCTTGCATTGATTCTGTTTCCGTTTGATCTGAGTTGGAGTGGTTGTATTTTCTCCTGCTTTATGTTTTGAGTTTTATTAAAAAGACTTATGAGGATCTCCTTGTTGTGTGCTTCATTGCAGCCCTCAACCCATGACAGCATATTGTTGTAAACTGGAAAAACGTTTTTCTGGAAAGCATAAATGTAGATAAAACCTGTATACTCCTGCATGCACATAATTGTATTGAATGTGCACTTGTAATTTAGGACGGGAAGAGCTAAATAAACTTATCACTTCATCCAAACCAACAATGTGTTTATTAGATCCAGTACCCAATAAATTACTGAAAGAGTTGTTACCTGTAGCAGAAGAACTGTTCTCAATATTATTAACTCATCATTATCTCTAGGTCACATCCCAAAACCCTTCAAGCTGGCAGTTATTAAGCCTCTTATTAAGAAACCACAACTAGATCCTAGTGAACTGGCAATTACAGACCCATTTCAAATCTCCCGTTTTATGACTAAATATGCTCCTTCCTGCAAAAAAAATTATATCTATGAATAATTTCCGTCAGGTTTCAGGCCCCATCATAGCACAGAAACTGCACTTGTTAAAATTACAAATGACTTGCTTCTTGCGTCAGACCAAGGCTGCATCTCATTGCTAGTTTTACTTGATCTTGGTGCTGCGTTTGACACTATAGATCATGACATACTCATAGATCGATTACAAAACTATACAGGTATTCAAGAGCGGGCTTTAAGATGGATTAGATCCTACTTGCCAGATCATTATCACTTTGTTTATTTAAACATTAATCTCAATTAATGCCAGTAAAGTATGGAGTGCCGCAAGGATCTGTCTTAGGCCCTCTGCTATTTTCAATATACAATGTTGCACATTGGTAATATTATTTGAAAATATGGGATTAGTTTCCACTGTTATGCCGATGATACTCAACTATACTGTATATTTCAACAAGACCAGATGAAACTTCTAAAGTATCTAAGCTAACAAAGTCTGTTAAAAATGTAAAAGATTGGATGACCAATAATTTTCTACTAAATTCGGATAAGACAGAGATATTGCTTATTGGACAAAAATAAATAAATAAATAAACAAAAATAAAAAAACCGGTACATGGAATCTCTTAGATTACAATTTGCATCTAGACAGATTTACTGTTACTTCCTCTACAGTCAAAAAATGTGTGTGTTATATTAGACAGCAACTTCAGGTTTCTGAAAATCAGATTTGCCATGTTACAAAAACAACATTCTTCCATCTTAGAAACAAATTTCCTCTATTGAGGACAATAAAGAAATGAAATGATCTTAGAAACATTGCCAAGTTACGGAACATGCTACCTGTTTCTGATGCAGAAAAGCTAGTTCATGCATTCATGACCTCTAGACTGGACTATTATAATGCACTGCTAGCTGGTTTTCCTGCATCTTCAATAAACAAGCTACAGGTCGTCCAAAATGCAGCGGCTAGAGTCCTTACCAGGTCAAGAAAATATTATCTTATTACCCCAATTTTAGTCTCTACACTGACTAACTATTAAGTTCCATATCAGTTACAAAATATTACTATACTTAAGAGGCCCTAAATGGGTTAGCTCCTAGTCTTCTACCACGCTACAATCCATCACGCTCCCTAAGGTCGCAAAACTCTGGACTTTTGGTCGTACCTAGGATAGCGAAGTCCACTAAAGCTAGAGTTAGAGCTTTTTCACATTTGGCTCCTCTAACTGTTAACTGCTGTTAACTCTGGGACAGCCTTCCTGATAACGTTCAGGGTTCAGACACACTCTCTCTGTTTAAATCTAGATTAAAGACACATCTCTTTAACAAAGCATTCACATAATGTATCTCATAACCTTATATATATCTCATAATGCTTGGGTTGAACACATAAGTTTGCTTGGTTGGAACAGCAGCTACACTAATTATGTCTCTATTTGTTTCTCTGTTTCTGCTGGGATTGGCATCCCGTGGTAAGCTTCATTCTGGATCCAGAACACCTGAGACAAGATGATGCAAACCCCTCAGAGGACCTCAGATGATGCCAACCCTGAAACAACACACAGAACTACCACATTTTGCTGTAAGTTTAATTGCATCATATAATAATTGCTGCTATAGTGTTCACCATCTGTGTTTCAATACATGTCATTAACTAACTGCATGATTTGTACTGCATATTTCTGCCATATAGACATCACCTTGACAGTCACCGCTAATAAGCTACTGCTAAATATAATGTAGAAAGTTAAATTTTCTGTGAAGTTGCTTTGCAACGATTAGTATCATGAAAAGCGCTATACAAATAAACGTGAATTTACTAGAATTCTTAAAAGTATTTTTAAACTGGCCACTTAAGTGTACTTAAAAAGAGACACTTTCATGTTTTTTTCCTTTACAAATATATAAAATAAGATTAAAAGAAATATACATTTGAAATATTAATTTTTTTGTCACGCTTTAAAGATTTTGATGTGCTTACTAACATACTAAAGCACATGCAAATATATATTGATTACAATTTTAACTCTAGTCTAGTGTGTTATTCAGTATCACATTTAAGGTAAATATATTTTAAATGCACTTTTTATGAAAATAAAACAACTGGCTGTTCCTTTTAACTACAGTTAATTACTTAAAATAAAAAAATCCAGCAGTTATGGCTTGCAAAGATCTGGAAGAGTTAAAACTGTATATGTATTTGACTCTTTCAATAAGAAAGCTGTAAAAACTGTGAATCTTTTTAAAAGGTACATTATTTTCTTGCTCCCTGGCATGTAGTATATTAATGTCATTCTGTGTTTCATATATTATAATAAAAAAATTAAATAAAAAAAAAATGGCTTGCAAAGAAAATCCAAGGACACAAACTCTGCAGCGCCCCTTGCGGCGAATACCGGAACTACTGAGCGGTCGGCTTTATTTGGCGCTAGATATAATATCCTCCGATACTGTATGCAGACAACCCACAACGTGCATTATTTAGTATGCATCTCTTGCATCCAAAGCCAAAATATACTGCAATGAATAATATGCATAATCAGAGGTGTCTGCTCTAGTGTTGCTCTTGAAATAATAGTGATGAGGTAAGTACTTCCGGTCGCCATCTTGTCTTTTAGCCGTGAGAGAGAGAGCAGCGGCTGCGCTGGAGAAACCGATCAAACTCTTTTCTCTTATTAATATTTCTATTACGAGATGTCAAAACGGCATCGGTTGGATTTAGGCGATGATTATTCGTCGAGCAAGAAGAGGTCTTCTGACAGGTACGTTGAGCTGGAGGAATGTTTTAGCAGTGAGCGGCTAGGTTGTGCTAGCATGTTCACACTCTGTGCTGGTGTGGGTTTAATGCTGCACAGATAGTGACATCGTTGCTAACACATATTGTATATCAAACGCACGCTTGCTTTCCGAAGAGGTTATTGTTGGTCGTTGTTTGTACAGAAGCGTGTGAGTCTTTGTGACTGATGCCGCTAGCACGTGCGCTGCTGCTGCGGCTGTTTGACGTACAACTGACACTATTTACATTTCTCGTGTGTGTGTGTGTGTGTGTGTGTGTGTGTGTGTGTGTGTGTGTGTGTGTGTGTGTGTAAAGAAGCAGACATGAAGCATAGTCAGGCCGCTGAATGAGCAGCGGATGATGTTGAGAGTAAATATGTGTTGGATTGTGGCACAACTAGGCTCTGAAACAGTCCTCAAAAAAACTAACTATAAAAGAGTAAAGTGTTTGGGGATGTGAGCGTGTAATTCCTGCGATCTTATGTTAATGAGGCTGGTTTTTGCCTGCTAAAGCGCGGCCTGCTTTGTTTATCTTTGGTTTTCAGTGACATTGTATTATTTTTTTAATATATTTGTTTTTTATTAATTGCTCAGTTTGGGTTTAATGTAGTTATATGTGTAGTAGTTCTGAATTCTAAATGAGTCGTTCTGTTATGCCGGATCTTTAAAACGATTCGGTTGAATCGGTTCTCGGTAGTGTTCTAAACGATTCGTTAACCTGAGTGAATCGGTTCGGTCGTCAACTTGTTTAACTGATGGATGGATGATAAGAGTTAAAGGGATAGTTCACCCAGAAATGAAAATGTGATGTTTATCTGCTTACCCCTGCAGGGCATCCAAGATGTAGGTGACTTTGTTTCTTCAGTAGAACACATTTGATGATTTTTAACTCCAGCCGTTGCAGTCTGTCAGTCGTATAATGCATGGCAATGGTAACAAAATCTATGAGAGTAAAAAAAACATGCACAGACAAATCCAAATTAAACCCTGCGGCTCGTGACGACACATTGATGTCCTAAGACACGAAACGATCGGTTTGTGTGAGAAACTGAACAGTATTTATATCATTTTTTACTTCTAAATCACCACTATGTCCAACTTCCTTGGGCGCGCGCACGGCATCCGGTGCGTGAGGTGTGTACGCTCTGAAACACTCTGAAGTTTAATTATTAAAGGGGGCATCGGATGCCCATTTTCCACAAGTTGATATGATTCTTTAGTGTCTTAATGAAAAGTCTGTAACATACTTCGGTTAAAATTTCTCAGTGGTAGTGTAAAACAACACTCTTTTTACCCTGTCAAAAACAGCTCTTTTCACAGTGAGCCATTTCGGTGCATGTCCCTTTAAATGCTAATGAGCTCTGCTGACCCCGCCCCCTCTTGCGTGGGGTGACAAGCTTCTCCGAGGCTGTAAACTTTAGCCGCCTGCATTCATCGTGAATCTTGCTAATTAGCCCATTATTAGGAAAGGGGATTTGCAAAGATTCATAAAAAAAATGAATCATGATACATCTGCTCCGGCGGTGAAATAATGGCGGACTGATGACAGCTCACTCAGGGCGGGTCTGTGATAAAACCAAAGACTGCTGTCACTGTCATGAGAAAGGGTTTGGATTTATCGAGATACATAAAAAAAAAAATCACTGGGTGGATTCTTATCATTAAAGGTGCAATAGGTGATTGTCTTCAGAAACATTTTTTGTTATGCTGTTTGAAAGTCTCTTCACATCCCGATAGCAATTAAGTTAAGTGGTCTAAATGTATTTGTCTGTATTTATATATTCTGTGGAAGGCGTAGGATCAAGAAATGTATGTCCAATCAAAACGCTCTGTCCGAGCGTTTTAATATGCTTTCCTACCTGCCTGTCAACATATGTATTAGCATACCTATGCGCACCCTTTTCGCGCAGACGGGATACGTCATCAGCGCGTTCACACACACTGTGCAGACAGAGCGAGGATGGCAGGCAAACATCAACAACCCGATCTTTCTTCCTGGTATTGTAGTACTTTTAAAGATTTCTCACCGGTGAATGACACACGATGTAGCCCAGCGGTTGATCTAGTCCTCGCGCCAGCTCGTTAGAAGTGAGCTACGTGCATGAACTGTGTTCCGATCGATATGATCCCTACACAGTGTTCATTGCTCCCTCCTCACTGAGCAGGGGAAATCCGTTGAAGATTACTTCACTTCAGAACATGGGCTGGAATTGGGAACCTGATGTAGCCTATTGTAGTAATGTTGTCTCTGGTCTGTGAGTGTAAATGCGTTCAGGGGGCGTGGCTTTGGACGGCGATTGCAGGGAGGGTGGGACGTTCGCTTTCAGTGCTATCAGGCTAAAGTTAGCATTTTCCAAGATCTCCTATTGCACCTTTAAAAGGGTGGTTGTGTACACACACTGCCAACACACATTTCAGTTCAAACAACATGTAAAAGTGAATTTTGCATCCGATGACCCCTTTAATAAGATGTTATGTAAGAGTTAGCTAACAGAGTCACGCAATTGCTTGCATAAACACATAGTTTGAATATCAAATTCTCATGAATGCTTTCAGTTTGAACATTAACTTTTTGCCAGGAAACTAAATCCTTGTGTTGTTAATGATGTCTTCCCATCAGTAAGGACCGTGACCGAGATCGGGACGACCGGTCGAAGGATCGGGACCGTGATCGTGACAGAGACCGTGATCGAGACCGGGATCGAGACAGCAAGGTGTCCAGTGCGCCCCTCAGCTCCGGCGTGCCCGGCGGCGGGATGCTCACGCTCAAGCAGACGGCCATGCAACAGCAGATCAACCCCTTCACCAACCTGCCTCACACGCCGCGCTTCTTTGAGATCCGCAAGAAGAGGCTGCAGCTGCCCGTCTGGGAGTACAAAGAACGCTTCAATGACATCCTCAACCGGCATCAAAGCTTTGTGCTCGTTGGAGAGACAGGCTCTGGAAAGACCACACAGGTTAGTCCAAACAAGGGTTTCCTTATGCTTTACAACTTTTCACAGAAGACCTTGCTTTGGCCCCTGTAGCCAAAAGCTCCTTGCATTCAGAGATCTTTCAGCAAAGGCTATTAAAGGTATTAATTAGGGTGTTTCAGATTGTTCTTCATTATAACAAAACAGTAAGTACCTTTGGTTAAAGCATGAGAGTTGCGGTATGGCTTTGTGCAGTTATCAAATGGAAGAGTCTCTGATTCAATCATTTTTCTCCAAGTTAAGTTTCGTGACTGTGAGCGCTGTGAGTTTGGGTCACTTATAGCATGCTTTTAAAAAATGTCACGTGCACCAACCATCTTCCCCAAATTTGTAATGATTCATTTGTAAATCTGTTCTCAATAATAGGAGCTTTAAAGTCTCCCTGCAGTTTTCCGCCAAAACAAAGCTCTGTAGTTTGAACGTTTTTAAAACAAAGAAATTAAAATGATTAGTTTTGTAATCTTACTGTTGTTCTCTAAAATATTATTATTATTTCTATTATGTCGTTTTATTGTTTTTTCCATTATTATTATTATTAATACATTTTATTTTTAATCTCATGATAGTAATATTTCTTTGATTACATTTTCAAATAAAACAATTTTTTGAAAAATAAATGACAACAACAGCAATGATAAAATAATATATTAAATTAATATAAAAATAGTTATTTAAGTATTTTATTAAATTATTAAAATCAATAAAGAAATCTATTACTATTGTACTGTAAAATAAAAACCATTTAATTTTAAAGTTTTATTTATAAATTTTTTTACAGTGAAATTCTTTTAAATTTAATTTTAATAATAAAGTATTGAGAATAATAACGGTAATTGTTGTCGTCATTATTATTGTTGTTCCTATTATTATTATTATTATTATTATTGTTTCATAGTCATATTGAATGGGTGGATAAATGGGTTTTTCTTCTTTTTGGTCTTTAGCTTATCACTGTCTGAATTATTATGTCTGAATATTAATCCTTTGCATATCAAATATTTCCCTGCTCTCCTTTCTTGTATTTTAAATTATGCTGCCTGCTAACAGGCTCAGGCAACCAAAGCTGGTGTGCCCTTTTTCACAACCTTCCCGAGAGGCATTCTGACGAATTTGTGACTGGCACCATGTTAACAAATGTACTTATTCATTTGTTCAAGGATAGACCAGAGAAACACAGTAAAGCGCATTAATGAATTGGTCATCTTTCTCAGATCCCTCAGTGGTGTGTGGACATGGTGAGGGCCCTTCCCGGCCCCAAGCGCGGCGTGGCTTGTACACAGCCACGTAGGGTGGCAGCCATGAGTGTGGCTCAGAGAGTGGCTGATGAAATGGACATCATGCTGGGCCAGGAGGTCGGATACTCCATCAGATTTGAGGATTGTAGCTCTGCAAAGACCATACTGAAGTAAGTTATAAGCCGGGTTTCCATCCAAAGTTGCGAATTTAACTTCTGCGCAAAACTGGAATATTGCATGAAACATCTGCGAGTCAAAGAGAACAAAATTGTCACTTCCTGATAAACTGGCACTATAAATCACTAAGAAAAGTAGGAGAATTATAATAATTTTCATATATATTAAATTACTTGCGCCTCAGAGCGCGCAGACGAAACCCCATGAATGCGGTCATTGCTTTCGGAGGTGGATGCTGCTGTTTGGGAACGTAGTCGTGTAAGACATTTCTGCGAGGCTATTATACAGAAATACTTTGATGACAGACTTTGCTCGGGCATTTCTGAATGACCATAACAACATTTCAGATGCTGTGAATGAGATCGGTCCGCTGGTTAGTCAGGTTTTGCCGTCCCATAGCGCGAAGTCACATTACTTTTTTTGATGCGCTTGTAGGAATTTTATTCGCAAAATGCATTTCCATCTCCGATTATTCGCATCAACCCTTTTTCGCACAAGTCAAAAACCACCTCAAGCGAGCGTAAAAACTTTTTTGCGAATTAAGGGATTTTTATTTGAAATTTGGTGTTTCCATCACTCGTTTCTAATGCGATACTTCAAAATGCACATTAAAATAGGGTGATGGAAACAGCTATAGTTCTGGTAGAAAACAAAGATTTAGACATAAGCAATGTGTATGTGGTTTTTCAAGAGGAGTCGTAGTGTAGATACTTTTGGACAAATGACATTTGGTCTTTTTTGGCGACACCTGAGATAAAGATGAGTGAATAAACGTGTCTTGTGTTTACAGATATATGACAGACGGTATGTTGCTCCGCGAGGCTATGAACGACCCGCTGCTGGAGCGATACGGTGTCATTATTCTCGATGAGGCTCACGAGCGCACCTTAGCCACAGATATTTTGATGGGCGTCCTCAAAGAAGTGGTCCGGCAGAGATCCGACCTTAAGGTATGTCATGCTGATCGTATTCTTGCACCACCTTGTGGTTGTTTTTTATTCTTATAAACTGGAGGACATGAGGGGAAGAATATTTAGGTCTGCATGGAATGGAAATTCACCTTATTTTCTAAATGTATCTTAATGATCTTATTCCAAACAATTCATCCATGCATTTCAAATACATTCATTTATTTATTTGATTTTTTACAGTCTTCAGTTACTTCAGTTTCATCACAACTTTAGAGAGAAGGTTAGGCACTTTATAGTACAGTCATGTTTTATATGTACGTACAATGTACTTACTATATTAATTGCAGTAACTGAAAAATAACTAGGTACTAATCTTTAACTTACACCTAAACCTAACCTAAACCCATGTCGTAACCTTACATTAGTCCGTACTTTCTTTGGTAAGTACACTGTAAGTCAACCCACAATTCTTAAATTCAGTTGAATTGAACTAATTGAAAAATCGTGTAGCATTAGCATTGCTTGCATTTTAGGGAACTAAAGTGTAAGGTATATCTGATCAGTTGAAAACATTCGCCTTTTAAAAGTGGTAGAATTGTTTATAGCAGGGTTAATTTGCCCTCCCACAAATTAAGGTCTTAAAAAGATCTCAAGTGGGAGCAGAAACTCTTAAAGTTTTTGCATCAAATGTTGCGTACACTGCGCAAAAAAAAAAAAAAGAATATCTCCCTCAGATTTGGTCTAGCTTTCCAGTATAAATATATAAACAGCCTTAAATCAAGATACATTTATTTGAGTCAAAATTATGATTGTTTTCTGAGAAACTGATAAATTAAATGAATTTATGCTTAAAATGAGCACAGGTGTCCCTCAATAGGGTTTGAAAACTTGTTTCCCTTTGAATGAAGTTGATTTTTCTGAGCTCATTGGCAGATATTTGGTCTTGCTAATCTTAAACACTTAATTTTGATCAATTTCTCAGAAAACAAGACATCTTGTGTAATTTTGCTTCTCAAGTACATGTACCTTGATTTCAGATTTAGATATGTTTCTTTTTAATTGGTCTATAAAATGTCTTGAAAAATTCTTAAATTTACCTTCGTAAAGCCTGCTGAAACTCTCATAGATGTGTTCCCGGATGTCCAGGTTTAATTTCATAAACAGCTTTTTTTTTTTTAACCACTAGTTGTGGAAGCGAATTAACTACGAAATGATTTGGATTTTGATGGTGTTCTGAATAAATTTAATTTAAGCATTTAGCAGACGCTTTTATCCAAAGCGAATTACAGTGCATTCAGGCTATACATTTTTTTTACCAGTATGTGTGTTCCCTGGGAATTTAACCCACGACCTTTTGCGCTGCTAACGCAATGCTCTACCACTGAGCCACAGGAACACTTCCTATAAATAATGAATATAGGTGAAATTTTCCAAAAACTGAATATTTTGGAAGGTGGTGAATATTGTGTGCATATACATATATTTGATTAATACACTTACGTATACATATTAGCAATCATCCCTTTGCTGTTGGAATGAACAACTGTTTATGTAACAAAAAAGAGAGAAATGCTAACTAGTGAGTAGTTCAGTTTTGAAGCCAAATCATGCTGAGCCAGGAGAAATTGTTCTCTTAACAAATGCAAATAATTTTGCGAGTGTGTGGACTTTCACCGATGAAGCCGCTCACACACCTGACAGCTGCGTGTTCGTTTGTTTGAAGACAAACGTTAGAAATGCACAGCAAGTCGCTTTAGTGGAGGTAAAGCGGCTGCTGCTGGGTCAGCCCATTTGAAAGCCATCAGCCCAAGGAGAGCAGAAGCGCAGTGAGTTTTATGGCTGAAATGCGCTGGAGCGATTCTCATAAAGCAGATGGGAAATGACTACTTGTTGTCAGGAACAAATCAAAGGTTATACATGTGTTCAGAGACTGTTAAATAAGGTCTAGGTGACTCCAAGTGATCCCTCAGCCCCAGCGTCCCCATGCAGCTTTAAAGTTTAATATGCTTTAAGAGCAATTATAACGCGTCATGATGTGGAAAGGTGCCGGGTGGACCTCAGAATGGCTCTGTGCTTTTTTCTTTCATTACAATCATAATGTCCCCAGAGAGAGTGAGACGTGCTCGCTGTCGACGTGGGCAAAGCACAGCGGCTTTTACCAAATGCTGTGTGAAATGGTGTCTGTTCAAAAGCCAACACAGTCTATTTATTTCTCCCCAGGTCATTGTAATGAGTGCCACTCTGGATGCTGGAAAGTTCCAGGTTTATTTCGACAACTGCCCCTTGCTGACCATTCCCGGCCGGACGCATCCCGTGGAGATCTTCTACACGCCCGAGCCGGAGAGGGACTACCTGGAAGCGGCCATTCGCACGGTCATCCAGATCCACATGTGTGAGGAAGATGAGGGAGATGTGCTGCTCTTCCTCACCGGACAGGAGGTAACGCCGCTGATGTCCTCCCTGAATAGGGTTCATGCAGAGAGTGATTGATTTTAACTAGGGCTGTTAACGTGTTAACGCATGCGATTAATTTTACAGTCCTTAACATATGCAAATAATTTAATGCAATTAATGCAAAATTACTGAAGCACAATTTCTATTCTAACCCTTGAACCCAATGTTGCTTCTCTGGTTGCGATCAGATTCGGGAAAGTTTTCAGTCCAATGATCCAGTAAGCGAATGCATTCAAACAATCAGTCCAAAACAGCGCTAATATAAAGGAAACCAGGCTGATTACATCAGAGATTGCAGCGAGAACAGAGACTCGCATTGCGTTTTCAGTGAATTATTCATTCCAGTGTGTTTGGCTTTTAAACATGAGCTCTGTCATATTCTGTGATTGTCTCTGATGAGCGCGAGCCCTCACACATCGCGCTTGTGTGAAGCACAGACTGAACGGATTGTCAACACATCCCACCGCTATACAGCCATATGAGACGCAAACTACGTTTTCTCAACTGGATAACCAGTCTCACTAGTAAAGTTTTGATAGATGAAGACTGCAGTCAAGGTAAAGACGATTGCGGTGGTGTACAGGAGTCGTACAGTAAGCACGCGCGAGTCCGTTATATTAATGCTCTTGACGCACGGATCGCACATTGTATTTATGCACAGACACAGACATTGTTTCCACACACATTGCAGATAATGTTTTGATTTGTCATGTGTATGTTGCTGTGTTTAGTTATTCTGAATGGATCCGTGTGTACTGTAGTAGATATATGCAGTCAGTAGGCGGTTGGTTTATGGGTTTTTGAGATCTCCATGTGGTCCTGTTCGGTATGGCAACTTGACTTCTCTAAAATGTAAAAAAGCTCTTTGCTGTTGCACAGTACACACAGGCTACTATACAATTCAGATTTTCTTTTCTTATGTGCTTATATGGGCTCCTTACATCATTTGGTTCTTTGGTGTCCTTTTGGAGTCCTTTTTTGGAAAGACATCTAAATTTATCTTGAAAAAAGCTTGCAGGAAATACAGATTTTTGAGAATCGCCCTTCGATCTTTTGGTTTACTTTGCTGGATGATGACAAAATAAACATTTTAAACAAGATAAATGGTCTATGCTTAATTTCATGAAGTGTGCGATTAATCACAGAAAAAGGGTGTGATTTAATTAGATAAAAAATTGTAATCCATTGACAGCCCTAATATATATATTTATATATATGTGTGTGTGTATATATATATATATATATATATATATATATATATATATATATATATATATA
>NW_015505479.1:759026-764688 GCF_001515645.1 Sinocyclocheilus grahami | reverse complement strand
TATATATATTTGCAGAAGACAATGAATGACAAACTGTGGGTACTTTATTTTGGTTGTGTGTGTGTGGCTTTATGACTTCACATTCAAGATGCTCATTATGAGCCACATTTGTCATTTGTGGCATTTTTCAAGCCGCCTCACACACAACAGTTAAATAGTGCAGAAGAGATCAATGCTTAGATTGATAATGGCCATGAACACAGCTGGCCTTGGCGCAAAGGCAAAAGCCTGTGAGAGATGGCAGAGAATGACCCAGATTCAGCCCTGAAATTAAGCCATTTATTATTTTACGTCTCCTGCAACCAATGCTCACCTGAGCGCAGTGGAGGGTCAGGGACCCACCCAAATGATAAATACGGTCACAGATGGAAAATCACCAGCGTTCCCCGCATATTTGTTCTGTCCCTTTTCTCCTTTTGCAGAGATCAAAGAAAAATTAACTTCATTTTCTTGGATGCTTTGCATAAAGAGAATGAGGAGGCCAGAAAAATCATGCAAATTGCAGTAATCCAACAATTCAGTCTATTTGAAACTGCATTCAAAGCAGGCTAGACAAACGAACAAACAGTCTAACTGAACATAGTACTTCCTCTATTTATGTCTCTCACTTCCCTTTGCAAAGAGAAGTCATACCTTCGCACCATCCACCTAATCAGATAATTTGACACCCTATTTATTAACGGCAGACTCCCGTCATTAGTTTCTCCAGTGGGTCTGGTCGTGTACATCCGTTTTCATTTGCAGGTGTGAGATTGATCGCTGGCTCGCTGCAGAATGAATGAACTCAAGTAAGTTGCAGTTGGACTGTCTCCACCAGCATCGAATGATAATTGAGTGGAGATTTATTGATGCGCAGGATTGTTCTCTTTGCTGTGAACGAATCATTATCAAGTCCAGAATGTCAGCGGATACAAGTGAGCTCGTCTTTATCACAAACAGACTGACTCTGTTTGAGCTTTTGATATGTTTGTGTGCATTTTCTGTGCTGCTAGTGTTTCAGAAGTAATTCTGTTCTAAACTCACCCATCTACCATTGTTCTGACAAACACATAGTCCTGCCCCAAACTCACACCATTGGTTGAGCACTTAGTTTTTGTCAGGCAACAGAGCAACGTTAAAATCATCAGTGTTTATACAGAAAATCAACCTACATATGGCGTTCTTAAAGGTGCTGTATGTATTTTTTGACTATACTGAAGAGTAAAAATACTATATGTTTGCAGATAAACTTTAGAGAGGAAACATGCTAAGTTCAAAAAACAATGGTACAGCCAGTTATTCAATGCGTGTTCTGTGTTGGGATGTCTGTTTTTGTTTTGGTCTGTGTGACTCCACCCACTGCCAGTTTACCCAATTGGATTTCGACACCCTAGGTTGCCAGTTGTTTGAAAACACAGCGTATTGCAGCCATGGAAGCCAGCAAATGAACTGGGACAGAAATAGCAAATTTTACTTAACCCAAAAAGCCTCGGCATCCATTTAAAAAGCTCTATGACCAGAGGAATATTAAAATGTAGCTAAATCAACACATCAACTTGCCGTGTAAGGCTCGTTGCCTTCCATTGTCAATTTCGCTCATTCCGGTTGCGAGTCCTCAATCTGGCAACCTGCATGAGTGATGAGTCTGAAGAGGTGGCGGCGGAAGAAGCAACTTGCTCCAATATTTTGAATTTGGACTGCAGTACCCATTTCAACCGGTAGCTGTCAATATTACATACTTCACCTTTAAAGGCATAGTTTACCCAAAAATGAAAATCCTTTCTTCTGTTGAACGTAAGATACAGTACTTTAAAGAATGTTGGTGATCAAACAGTATGGACAAAATATAGACAAAAAATGCATCCAAACCAAAACTGTTTGATTACCAACACTCGTGATAATATTTGCAGAAAAAGAAAGTCATAAATGTTTGGAACGACATGACGTTATATGGAATGACAACAGGATATTCATTTTTGGGTGAACTATCCCTTTAATTGGTATGTTTACATAAAAGAAATGACAACTTAAACTCGCACTAACACGCTGACTATTTGGACATCTTTTGGCTTTGTAGTAGCAGATCTTGCTTTTTAATGCGTATTCGCTTGTTAATGTGCTTTTAATTGGGTTAATGGAGTTCATACGGACTTGGGCAGTTCAAAGGGTGCAGTGCTTCACATCTTAAGCGTGTGATGAGACTAATGACCACAGTAGTGGAGTTGGCCATTATAATTTCACCCATTTAAAGAATGATTGAATATGCTAAAATCTAGGCCAGGAACATGGTTTTTAGGCTGGTCACATAATAGCTCAGTTTGCTCCTTTCGGTCAATGAAGGTGCCTCATTTTAGTTGAGCAATTTACACTGTTTGTCCACTTCGTTTTTCGCTTCTTTATCTTTTCCTGGTTCCTGCTAATGCATCGAAACTCTGCAGAAGAAATGGACGACTTGACTCTATAGGCTTTCCGCAAACAGCAATTAGTTTTACACCACACGATCTTTCAAAAAGAAAAAAACCCTTGCTGATACGGTGCGGTTATTTGTTCAACTTTGCTCGTTCAAATCAGCGCTAATTTACCACTGATTAAGATTAGTTTTCTCCTTTAGATCTGTGCCAGCTCATTTGCATCTGCAGCATGTAGATTAAAGCAGCCATTTAAAATATTTTCCTCCAGTATTGTATTGTGGCCGCTGCGAGAAGCGAGGGATGTCGATTTGGCGTCCTGCTCCAGGTGCAGGCTCTTCTGCTTTGGCACAGCTGTGTGTCCCTCTCTCCCCGGTGCCTTGGCAGCACGGATAGCAGTCCTCCTGACAGCTGCCACTTCCCAAGGGCTGATGGACTATTAATACTTTGGCTAATTTGATCAATCCATTCAGATTTGCCTTGTCCTGCTCCGTTGTGGCAGAGCTTTGATTAAGATGCACATGGCCACCGGCGCCATTTTCTGCGCATATTGTGCCCCAGGGAGCGATTCGGCGCGTGCATTGACTACCGTGTCTGGGATTTCAGCGTGCTTACGAGCTTTAATGCTTTTATGGGTAAATGATCAGCTATGGCTGCTTAGATACGCAATGAAAGGGTCTCAAGTAAAAGACTTTTAGGGTCTTTCGATGTCGCAATGACATGATATCGATAAATGCTTTATTACAACAGCCTGAAGTTTTTCTAGAGATCACTGCTTGACTGTTTACCATTTATCTCTTTCCTGCTCAAGTCGTAGTGCACACTTTGGCCTGAGGATGGCGGTACTGTACAAGCTTTGACTTCCAAATCAGTAGGACCGTGCCACTTGTCATGAGCGCAGTGTGCTCATGCATGAAGAAAAGACAAAGCTTAGCAGTAAATACTAAGCATTCTTCATTTGTGTCAGAGTGAATATTTCTCTTGGTTTGTGAGAGAAGGCATTTTAGTGAACACTGGTAATGGTAGTCTAGATTAACTTTTTGACACTTTTTTTTTATTTTGTAAAGTACGTCGTGCTTCTTAAGTCTGCACTACAGTATGTGCTTTTTAAAATGCATTTGAGCTACTCTGATCTCTAATTTGCTGTGACGACTGGCATGTATTTCTAGATCTCAAGCCACAGTGTTTGTAACGTTCAGCTTCACTTAACTGATCTGTTGTGATTTGCTCCTGGTTATGCATCATTGCGGCTTTCTCATCTCACATTAGCTCTACTACATTGCCATCTGGAATAATAAAGCGTGCGTGTGAGTGTACACGTGCCCTTGTGACTGCCGCTGATGGCACAGCCATAGGGATCTTACCCAAGCACCACGCACGCCATGCACTCCAGCGTTCGTTTTCTCACTCGGTTGACACGACTGGCACATCAAATGTACCGCAACTAAACCACCCAAGCCTCGGTGGTGCTGGTGTTTCCAGAATGGGGGAATTGATCCAGCAGTTAATGATGTTTGTAAAAGTGGCTAACATGGAACTTATCGGGTAGCTGATCCAAAATCAGTTGATGTGAGGTGAAGTTGGACAAAGAGAGGGATTTACACAACCCACTGATTTGGAGCTTATGAAAGCAAATTACAATAATTGTTATTGTTTATTAACATACCCAATGCTTCCTGTTTTTAAAAGGAAAGGTTGCACAAAATAACATCTGTCATCAGTATATCGATCCCAGCCTCTATGACTGACTTTTATAGTTTACAAATTATGCACAATGTTAAATGTTTTTAGCTCATAACATAGTAATTTGCAAGGAACTGTGCAAAAATAAGTCTGATAATCTGCCTTGTAATCATATTTAATGTGAAAATGAATACGAAGTTGGTGTTTTACTGCCACTAGTGTTTATTCCAGCTGAAACCTGCAGAGAATTGTATGTATTGGTATGTTTTTGGACACACATTTTTTCCAACGAGCCTAGTTTGTTTAAAAAGTTGTCATTGGCATTTATTCCTTGTATTATGTTGCAGTTCCTAATATGTTAATTCTATTGAATTTATTTGCTAAAAATGTCTTTTTGTACTCTGCAGGCGTTCATTTTGCACCTGATTCTCGGTCTGTGGTCTCTAACATCAGTCTTTTTACCTTCTAGGAAATCGACGAAGCCTGCAAACGGATCAAACGTGAGATTGACGATCTCGGCCCTGATGTTGGCGACATCAAAATCATCCCGCTCTACTCCACGCTGCCACCACAGCAACAGCAGAGGATCTTCGAGCCGCCTCCTCCCCGCAAACCCAGCGGAGCCATCGGCAGAAAGGTAAAGATCAACATCGTACATGTGTCTCAATACATCATGATCATCACAAGATCTTAAGAGAGGGTTAAACTGCGACAAACCCAGAATTCCTAGAAGGGTATTGCTTTTAGTCCGTCTATAACGTGGTTTGGTTCAAGAGATACTTCAAATTCTTTTATAGAATATTCCACAGACAAAAGTTCCAAACCCATAAGGGGCCGTTCACACTGAATGTGTTTTTCCATTCCAATGCACCACTTTTCCATTGCTGTTCTATCTAAACACGTGCTAGACTGATGTATGACCCTTGTGCTTGCATTTTTTGCAGCTTCTCGCACATTGCACCACGTTTTTAAGACGCCGTGTCAAGGCGAAGTGCCGCTCATCAATGTCAGTTCAAGAACTTTGAGCCAATCAAAAGATCCCGGACGCGGAGCAAGCGTTTCGAGCTTTTGTTTACAGTAGCACCTTGGCATGGCAACTTTTTTATTTGACAGCAACATGATGAAAAAAACATTCCTGAGCGCTGCATCTCGTGTTTTTAGACACAAAGAAGCGTTCTGTGTGAACGGCCTTTAAGACTGTCATTCATCTTTCAAACTCAAATTTTAGGATTCAGTTTTTGTCCATGCATTGAAAGTCCACTCAAGTAAAACTTCTTATCCATTAAAAGTACATGTAGCGATTGTAAAAGTAGTGAACATTTATGTATGTATGTATGTATGTATGTATGTGTGTGTGTGTGTGTGTGTGTGTGTGTGTGTGTGTGTATATATATATATATAAAATATCTAATGCGATTTTCATGCAAATCTCGTCAGTAAAGCCACTTCTGTGATTAGTAGTAAATCTCCAGCATGTGCTTTCAGATGGAACGGCATTTACTACACAGAGCTGTAGATCACTGACAAGCTACACAAAATCGCATTCGATTTTTTGCACCGCCTATATATATATATATATATATATATATATA
>NW_015505479.1:687146-757050 GCF_001515645.1 Sinocyclocheilus grahami | reverse complement strand
GCCTTTTCACACCAAAAGTGAAATGAATAAGCCTCAGGTTGAAGGCCTGAAAGTAAAGTTACGTTATTCATATTTATTTTAGAACCTACAGTAACATCTTCTGATTTCTCTCAACATGGGGACAGGAGAGCTGTCAATCAATAAATTGGAAAAAAAAGTAACTTGCGTTACTTATTTGAAAAAGTAATCTGATTACGTAACTCGCGTTACTTGTAATGCGTTACCCCCAACACTGTATGTTATGTATGGTATGTATAATATTTTTGTTGAACTACCCCTTTCTCTTTTGTCAGTGGAGTATGGTATCAAATCAAAATATTGATGTGATTGTATCGGCACAGCTATAGTAGCATCTTCAATCCATTTAAAGAAAGAAGAGGATGAGAGAATGACTCAAGTCTGTCAGTAGAGCGAAGGATGAGGAACAAGGAATGGTGGAAATTAGGTTTTCTTTTTTTCTCTCCTTCCATCTTTAGCTTTGGTAAAGCAATGACTCATAGCATATGTTGCTTTTGTCAGCATATGATTCTTTTCTCTAATTTTAGAAAGGAAAATTACTCATCCTTCGATCATTTGAAAAGTTTTGGAGCGGTACTGTTTTTCTCGAGTCGGTTTTGGACGGTTTGCTTTCACTCCCTCCTGTTCTGCTTCCCGACTTGAATATCGTCGTTTGGCAATTTTGACATGTTGGCTTTGAAAAAATGAAACTCGCTCTAGATGTTTTATCAGAGCTCATCCGCTGTAAAGTGTCTTTCATTGTCTGTCATCCTTTACTCTTAGCAGGAGGTTGTGCAGGCGCAATCGCTCTTTTGTTTTCTCTACTCCCATTTCACTTCTTCGTCTCTCAAACAAGCCTGTTTGCGATGTGAAAAGCACCTGGACCTCCTGCATGACTGGCCGAAGATCTGACAGAATATCACATCTGATCAGCGGCTATGAGTTTGCAAACATTTAGCTGAACATCTGATGAGGAGTTGATTAATGAGTCATCGCTCCCCTACAGAATCGGCTCCGCTTGTCATTATTGCCAGGCAAAGATTACTGATGTCCTAATGAACGAAGTGTTCACTGAACTGCAAATTTCCGCATTCTTGTTCCTTCAACATGATGGCTCTATTTGTAGCTGCAACAAAGTCTTAGCTGCATGCCTGGTTTGTGTCTTGATGTCCTGAAAAGCATCAGCATCCGCCTGCTTCACATATCAAGTATCTGCCTCGTCCATCACCCTCCGCTGGGGCATTGTGTCATTTCTTCTCTCCCCTGACCACTTCCATGTTTAAAGAGGCTCTGGGTTTCTCAGAGGTTTGATTACGCGTAAGCCCGGGCATAAGCTGCTTCAGAAGTTCAAACATCCGCCGCTGTTTGCCTGCACTGTTCAGAGGAAAATGAAAGTGGACATGGATTCAGGGGCTGATGTGAATATGCTGCAACCCCTTTGATGCAAACTAATGTTGGGAACCGAGCACTGCTTATTATTCAGAAACATTCTATTTGATAAAAAAAAGGAAACAAACTATGTTCACAATTGTTTTTGTTACAGTCAGTGATATTTTATAGAAATTAATGAAACGGTAGTATTTTTAAATATGTAACGATATATTTTTTTAGTCGAAAGCTCGGATTAAATAGTAACAAGGTAACGAATGCTGATTCTCTACTTTCCATGCACTAAAAAAATAGTTTGTTTAATGAACTTTATTAAATTAAGAATCTTCCATGCAATTAGTTTAGGTCCACAATACAACACCAACTTGAACGAACCAGTGTTCATTTTGTGTCGTTGAGATACTAGTGTTGTTTTTATTAATATTTTGAATTTTTATTTTTTCTATTCTCCATTTTAGCTTTTTTATTTTTGTCATTTTTATTAGTTTTTTAATATCAGTTTAATTTATTAATTTGTATATCAATTTGTTATTTTTAGAACCAAGTTAGACCAAATGAGACGTGTTGCCTTTGTATATTTTATTTCAGTTAACATTTAAATAATTTTTCATAATGTAGTTTATTTTATTTAACTGTAATAAACATTCTGTTTAACTGAACCTTAAACCCTAAAAGTAATTCACTTTTCTGAAAAGTGCAAAATTACACTCCATTTCAATATTTACTCTCTTAATGCAGTCCTTTGCAAAGCATGCTGAAAACTACTGCCCAGTTTCTCAACAATAAGTGATACCTATATATGATTAAGTTAACTTATGTAACATTTAAATGGATTAGGCAATGACATTAAATTGTGACAAAGTTCAAGATTTGTTGCATTAGCTCATTTTAAAGCGATATAAACAAACAGCAAAAGTCATTTTTTGAGGATGAGATAGCTGTACAGTGTCTTGAATTGAGTTTTTTTTTTGGCACCTTGCTTTTCTGTCCTTCAGTGGCAGCAGTACATAAGGATAGGCTCAGATTACCTTGTAAAATTGTCAACTCTTCACACCCTCTGGCATATATTAAATGCAATGCATATAAGCCACCTTTGGCAGATACGGGGTGTGTGTGTGTGTGTGTGTGTGTGTGTGTGTGGGGGGGGATATTGTGAGATCCGCACCTGTGCAGTCACATCCTCCTCCAGGACAAATCCGGCAGCCCTTCTGCACTGCTGATGCATGGATTTATTAGATGGGATTTAACTTCACGTGACTCTCAGCAGTCACATGTAGGGAAATCGAGGACTGTGGCAAATTTCGGCAGCGACTTTCTTGTTGGTCCTGGAGTTAATTGGGATGTGGTAAGATCTCCCTTGTGCTGACTGCGGGAATGGAGGGTTATGGAAGAATTAAGGAGAAGTGAGGCTGCCGTGTGTGTTAACCACCTAAAACAATCCTTAATGAATACCTGCACTTAATATTGGGTGGCAAATCTAGCTCCTTAATAACTGTATCTGGGCAGAAATTCGTCTTCATGGATATTTAAGAACCATCTAACCTGATAGAGAGACCATGTGTGTGCCTAAAACATTTGATATGTTACTGTCCACTCTAAGCAAAGTCATAAAGCATGTCTGTTTTAATTTGAAGACGAGTCCATCAGTTTTAACAGGTTGTCGATGCAACCCGGCTGAATTTTCAGCATCATTACTCCAGTCTTCAGTGTCACAGGATCCTTCCGAAATAATTCTGATATGCTGATTTGCTGCTCAAGAAACATAGGTGATCAATGTAGAAACCGTTTTTGCTGTGTAATATTTTGTGGAAACGGTAATACACTACCATTCAAGATTGAGGTTAAAAAAAATTTATTCAGCAAGGATGGAGTAAATTGATCAAAAGTAACATTTGTTTCAAATAAAAGCTGTTCTTTTGAAATTTCTGTTCATCGAAGAGTCATGAAAATGTTACTGTTTTCAACATTAATAAGAACTTGTATAAATAATTGAGCATCACTCAGCATATTAGAATGATTTCTGAAGGATCATGTGACTCTGAAGACTAGAGTAATGATGCTGAAAATACAGCTTTGCATCACAGCAATAAATTACATTTTAGATTTGTTCAAATGTAAAACAATTGCTTTAAATTGTGATAATATTTTACAATATTACTGTTTTTCGGTGACTCTCAGCAGTCACATGTAGGGAAATCGAGGACTGTGGCAAATTTCGGCAGCGACTTTCTTGTTGATCCTGGAGTTAATTGGGATGTGGTAAGATCTCCCTTGTGCTGACTGCGGGAATGGAGGGTTATGGAAGAATTAAGGAGAAGTGAGGCTGCCGTGTGTGTTAACCACCTAAAACAATCCTTAATGAATACCTGCACTTAATATTGGGTGGCAAATCTAGCTCCTTAACTGTATCTGGGCAGAAATTCGTCTTCATGGATATTTAAGACCCATCTAACCTGATAGAGAGACCATGTGTGTGCCTAAAACATTTGATATGTTACTGTCCACTCTAAGCAAAGTCATAAAGCATGTCTCTTTTAATTTGAAGACGAGTTCATCAGTGATAATGATAATGTTTGGAGCTCCTTCCGCTCATGCTGCTTAAAACCCAGATGTACAATGAAATTGCGATTTCTGACGAAATGTCTTTTTTCATTCAATACAGAATTAGACCGACAGGAGCCGTCTCGGCTTGTTTGCGACTGCGATGGCTTCCATAGTCACTTTTAATTCAGCGTGATTGGAGGCAGGGTCTCGCTTATCTTTGTGAATATGAAATGTTAACGACTGGGCAACTGCTGTCATGGTGGAGAAACAGTTTGGAGAGAATCTCGCAAAACAAGGTTAAACTGTCAGCGTGTTTATAGCTACTTACCTAAATAGCAGCACATCTGATTTAATAGCATGGACATTTGAAGGTAACTTTATCGCTACAGTAATGCAAAAAAAGTGAAAGCGCTTGTGACTATGCTTGCAAATTTACAGTACTGTTCATTTGATCAAAAATACAGTAAAACTATAATATTACTATTGAACAGTTTTCTTTTTTAATATATTTTAAAATATAATTTATTGCTGTGATCAAAGCTGTATTTTCAGCATCATTACTCCAGTCTTCAGTGTCACATGATCTTCAGAAATCATTCTAATATGCTGATTTGCTGCTCAAGAAACATAGGTGATCAATGTAGAAACCGTTTTTGCTGTGTAATATTTTGTGGAAACGGTAATACACTACCATTCAAGATTGAGGTAAAAAAAAAATTATTCAGCAAGGATGGAGTAAATTGATCAAAAGTAACATTTGTTTCAAATAAAGGCTGTTCTTTTGAAATTTCTGTTCATCGAAGAGTCATGAAAATGTTACTGTTTTCAACATTAATAAGAACTTGTATAAATAATTGAGCATCGCTCAGCATATTAGAATGATTTCTGAAGGATCATGTGACTCTGAAGACTAGAGTAATGATGCTGAAAATACAGCTTTGCATCACAGCAATAAATTACATTTTAGATTTGTTCAAATATAAAACAATTGCTTTAAATTGTGATAATATTTTACAATATTACTGTTTTTCTTTTTCTTTTATTCTTTTGACCTATAGTGTATGTGTCTGCCTTGGAGTTTTTTAACAAAAAAAGGAATGACATTCAACAATCAACATTGAATGAGAGACTCATTGGAGAGAATTGAAATTGCACTTATTCAAGTGAAATGTTGCTGGCATTAGCCTTGTTCGGTCAACCAGCCTATTTTTATTTTTTTCCAGACCACTTGCGCATGGATCATTGCCTCCTAAAAGATGCAATTTCTCAACACCTCACGGTTGAACGAGTATGACTAAGTACTGGTAATGCATTTAGTGTTTTTGCTGTGCAACTCATTCCAATGGTGCTCACCTTTCGATAATTTCCATGGCTACCACTCTGGAATATATTTCGTCTCAAAGGTCTTTCCCAGGTGGTCCTATTTTCTGAAAGGATGCAGACTGGTTAGGAACCCTCATTTCTTTCTCCAGACTCCAGATGGCCTTTTTTCAGTGAATTCTCCCAGCCTTTCCATGAATATATAGGCAGATGATTCTTTTCAGCACCTGAATTACATCAGGTCAAAGGCTCCATGAATAGACCCTCTGCTGCATTACCAAACCAAGCCAAACATTTGTGGCTGAAGAGAAATCCACTTATAAAAGTAGGATTTAAATGCCTCAAAGGCAGTTGAGGAGGCTGAATTACATGAAATATGAGGTTTGTTTGTTTTCTGTTAGTAATAGGGGCCAGGACGTTTTATGAAACTCAAAATTTACATTGCAAAGACTTTTTGGTAGAGCTTGCCAAAGCACTTAGGGTATTTAAACAAACCTAACCTATTTAATTGAACTTTGGAGCTTGTTTCTGCTGTAGTCGTGAATTAAAGCACAGATTGCGTATTACTGTAAGATATTTGAAAAATTCTCTATTTGTTTCAAGGGAAGCATGTTTTGTTTGTTACCATTGAAATTTCAATTAGGATACTTTCCAAGTTGGCATGAAATGACAATTTATCCTATCCATTTTCTAAATGCATGTTATTGATCTTTTTGAATGGATTTATCCATGAATTTGTTTTGCTTTTACAGTTTTTGCTCAAAAAGATATAACTCGATCTTCCAATGAAGCTGGCAGTCTTTTTGTTGACGTATACCAGGCTTTTCCAGTCATTTAGTCCATTTAAACCCCATCCCTGTATTACAATTGTCTGCGGGCTCGCATTCAGATCTGCCTCCATCCATTCAACAACCGATGCACAGAACTAAGTCCTCTTGAGAAGTCTCAATTAAGAAAAGATCTGTGGCTGCTTCCGCTACATTAACTTCATAGCATGCGAAAAACATTCAAAACCATTGTTATCTGTGAATGTGCGCCTCACACCTCCATAGTTCTCTGTCCATCGATGACGTCCAGCTACAGCTCTGTTGGCTGCTCGTTTTTTCTGGGACACTACACAAAGCAAACCTTTAAATTATCGAGAGACTCTGTCCTACCTCTGACTTGACTCGGATTGATGTTTCTCGTCCTGTGATTCATGACCAGCATTTGGCTCTTTTGACTTGGGACAGTAAGCAACCCTTACCTATGCAGTGTTATAAAGCTGTTCCGAAGCTTCTCGGACACTGTCATATCAGCCTTTCAAAGACGGTCCACGGTCTGTAGCTCGAAGATTATTTAATATGTCACTAGCACACATGATGAAGGCCACCTGTACTGTAAAGGGACAGAGAGAGAGAGTGAAGGAGCGAGACGTGGCATGAATAATAGAGTTTCTTAGAGGTGGGCTTCTCTAGGGAGGGGAAGATGGTTGCATGCTGTGCACAGACATGTATCTTGCCGCCAAAAAGAGCAGTAGTAATGTGTCTGGACGGGTTGCTCTGCGGAAAGCAGTCCGGCTCAGCCAGCACACTCCCGATTTGACTTGATTGCAGCAACTGTTGCCTTACTCCCCTGTTGGGTTATATTAGTCTTCCAGCTTGCGACAGCTCACTGAAGTGTCTTTAAGGATTTAATTCCCACTGATTTTTTTGCCTTTTTTTTTTTTTTCACTCCTCTCCAGTTACCACAGAACTTTTTCCTTTTAATTTGATTTTTGGTTTGCCCAGAGCAGTGCAGAACTGTCTTAATCACCAATGAAATGTGCTAAAAAAAAAAAAAAGCCACCCTGTTGGTGTAGAGAGAGGTTCGAGATTTGAATAAACTCATTAGGCTAAATATTCAACATTACTTGTCCTCCACCACTGTGCGATTGGCATGAATGATGTCTCAAATTGTGCAACTTTGTTAAAGTGATATTAATCTTAAGACATTTTGAAATGTGGCAAAAATGAACTTGAGCCATGTGTAGAAAGCAGAAAATCTAAAGGCCAAATTATACTTGTACAGTGTGCATGATGCAAATTTTGTACCAGAATAATATGTGTGTACTGTACATGCACCACACAATTTTTGTAACTGCACATACTTGGTATGTGCATTTAATTTTTGCACTAATCAGTTGTTCCACAAGGTGGCAACCAGAGCTGGGTACATTACTTACTAATTGTAATCCATTACTGATTAACTTACTATTGAGAGTACCATATTGGTATTAAAAAGCGAAGGGAAAGAAAATATAGGCTATTCCTTTTGAATAATCATTAAATGAATTAAACATTACATTAAACCAGAGGTTCTTAAACTGGGCTTAATATAAGAACAATGCAATGGGTTTGTGAACTGATAAAAAGTTAATAATCAATTAAACACTAAAGTAGAAATATTTAATTAGTTTACCTGCATGTCAATGTGACCATTCAGTGATGTATCAATATGTAAACATGCAAATGTATTGTTAAATTATTAAAATATTAAGTTCCTCAGATTGTGAATCAGATTATGAATGATTTACTGCCATTGTGTGAATATGTATTCCATAAAAAGTAGCTGTAATCTGATCATGAGCATTATAAAATGTAACATACTCTAATTGCGAGTACTCGATTTTTGGAATCTGATTATGTAATCCGGATTACATTTACAGTTACTGGCCCGGGCTGTGTTTTCATCATAGAAAACAAAACTAAAGAGAACAACAACAGAATACTGAAAACTGCAACGGACACCCGGACTGACAAGGTTATGATAGCCGCAACTTTAATTTAAAATATTACAAAGATATTTTTATCAGTCATAACTTCTGGAAAAACAGTGCAGAGACTTGACAAATATGAATCTTGACTTTGCGCGTACTCTAGCATACACATACAAAAACAAAGTATACTTTGTGTTTTAGAGAATTGATTATGGGCTCTTTTGTTCGTTTTTAAGGTGCTTTTTTGTGTGTGATAAAAGCTGTCCGGTCAGTTTGATCTTTTGATCGTATTGTTTCTGCTCTCGTAGGTTGTGGTTTCGACAAACATCGCTGAGACGTCCCTGACCATCGATGGCGTGGTGTTTGTAATTGATCCTGGCTTTGCCAAGCAAAAGGTTAGTCTTCTCTCCTCTGCCTCACTTGTCTAATCTCGCCCCATCATCTGTTTCTCTTGCCTCTGAAATCCCCAGATAAACCCAGTGGCGGGGCTCTGACAGCGACTCGAGATGGAAAAGCTAGTTATTTATTCTGCTGACATTTCCCTAGCCCAGCTGCTGCTGTCATACATGTAGTCCAGTCAGAGATGAAGGATGGCTTCGCTTTGGCATATTGCTGTGGTGCTATGGTGTGCATTTATTATTCACACAGCTCTTTCCTTTTCGTCGCACAGGTGTATAACCCTCGCATTCGAGTCGAGTCGCTGCTCGTGACGGCTATTAGTAAGGCTTCGGCCCAGCAGAGAGCTGGCCGTGCTGGACGTACGCGCCCAGGAAAGTGCTTCCGGCTCTACACCGAGAAGGCCTACAAGACTGAGATGCAGGTTTGTGAAACCAATCATAACTGCTGCAGGCATCTGGGAAGCGCACTTGTTCTGATTTTATTATACGCCAGTGAAATTGGTTGGATCGTGTTTTGGTCCATCAGCAGATGACCTTGGTTCCATAAGTCTTTAGTACTTATGGTCACTTCTTGCCCCCTTTTTGTACATAGAACAAGGCAAATTTCCATGTCAATTTTTCTTTTTCTTTCTGTGTATCCTCCCTTTTCCTGTCAGGACAACACATACCCTGAGATTCTCAGGTCGAATTTGGGCTCTGTGGTGCTACAGCTCAAGAAGCTCGGTATCGATGACCTAGTGCACTTTGACTTCATGGACCCACCAGGTATGAGTTTTACAAATACTTTCATGAATATCTATATCTGCAGTAGACTTCAGTAGAAGATTTAGCTAAATTAAGACAATACAACGTTAACACAACATTAAAAATTACCATAGTTTAAAACCTGTAATATTTATTAAGTACATTAAAAACACAAACCAACTCTTTCTCGTCTGTGAAAGTTTATCCTATTTCTTTGTGAATTAAAATTTTGGTGTTTTTTTTTTTTTTTGTTTCAGCAATTTACTTAAACCACTCAGAAATCTATAGCAACCGTATTGCAACATGCTAAAAGTGTTGAGAACACCGTAGCAACATTCTAAAAAGCACTTTTAAAAAGCTGCATCCCAATTGGCATCCTATCCATTCTAATTAGTATTTGAAAATAGATCAGTGTGTACCAAATCAAAGTAAGGTGAAATGAATATGTAAACCTGGATGGTTTAGTTTTTCCTGTGAAAATTCAGATCCTTACACACTCGGCTAATATGGGCCACCCATTGTGCATTGGACGTGGATTCGATTAGAACTACAAATGCAAATAAAACGTGTCAAAAAACTACAAACATGGTGGATATGAGAGACTGGCGGTTCAGTAAAGAAGTTTATATAGATATGTTTGGTCTTTAAATTTTAAATGCATCATTATGTAAACGCATAAGGAGTGTTCTCGGCATGAAAGACACGTGACTGGCAGATCAGCATGCCTCTACATTTCTCTCCAATACAGTAAGAATGTAAATGAAACTTAAGTGTTGAAGATGTTAACTGTGACGAGATGATTGACAGGGCAGTTTAATTGGCGACGGAATGCATGTAACTAAGCAACAGAGCATTCCATTAAAGCAGCTGTGACGAAGTCATATGGCCCAAATCTTGCCTACTCTTCTGCTACACACTTAAAAGTATATACTTTTTATTCACAAAAAGAGTATGTACTTTCAGGGCATATTGGGATGAATTTATTCTCATACACACACACACACACATACATATATTTCTGTAAAAATGGCAAGATGTTCTGAGTGTTTTAAGTACTTTTTTATGAAAATGCTTGGTTATTCACACTTTCTTCCGAAATGTCAAAATCTATTTAGCTCTTTTAGTGTTATGCGTAGTTTGCCTTGCTCATTTCGGAGTATCTGGTGCAGCTTGGGTAAAAAAGCAACCGGACACTGCCTTTCCTAAACTGACTGATATTTCAGAGTCTGGCTTTGCTTTGATCATGTAATTGCTTTTATGTAGTATGAAGACTGAGGTGGGCATTCATTAAAAGTGCATGATGGCCAGACTTGTAATCGCTGAATAGTAACGACTGGAACTTTTTCGTGTGATTGGCTCATCGTCTTTTCTGAAAGGTTCATGACCTTAAAAGATCTCTAAAATTGCCTTAAAAATGTTGAAGCTTGTGTAGAAGCTTTCTGCTTCCTAAAGCCGTGGTCACACTAGACTTTGAGCACGTGAAATTGTTTGCAACGGTCGTGATGTGACGTCATGCTCTGCAGCATCTTTTAAAAAACTTAAATTCAACACGCAACAAATTATAATACATCTAAAATGTAAATATATGCAATCTAATCCACTTTCCTGCAGCGCTGCAGTTTTAAATTTGTTCTTTTAATTCAGTTGCGAGGTCATGCTGTTAAGTATCGATCGGCTGTTGGTCACACGGTTTCACGTGATGCGAATTTGCAGGTCAGAGTTCACCAAGCTTGAACTTTGCAATGCAGCGAAATGCGAAACTTTTAGCACGGGCTTGCGTTTCCGGTCTGATGCATTCGCATGCATTTGAACGGAAGTCAACGGAACGAGAAGTGCAGTGTGACCGCCCCTTAACATACTGTTGCATTTGACTATCTACGTAAATTTATAGCTGGGTGATATAAAAGGGAGATGGTATTCAGTATCGATATTTATGCATTTGTTCTGAAATATCTTAAAAGGGCTATACACTCTCTCACTCACACACACACTCTTAGTCTGTCTCAGTTTGTTCTGATCCTTCTTGTCATTCCAGACAGACTGGATGATGATCAAATCTCTGTGTGGAGCACTGGATTATTACAATTAATGGCAAAATGAATGTTTGGAAATGTAAACTGATATTTCCTACTGACACACTACAGCAAAATATAGAAATAACTTAATTGCACTCAATCAGACACGCAAATGAAAAAAACAGCCGGGTATTGTATTGCTGGATGAAGACTGGTGGCATTTGCCAAATGCTTGCTTATACTTTCTTCACTTTAAAACACATTTAGCTTTCGCTCTCATTGATTTTGCCTTCAGTTAACTCTGGCACGTTCCCTGCTATAGTTAATTCTGATGTGTTGTCCACATGTATAAATAACTTTTTCCAGCTGGGTTCACTGCATGGCACCTATACTTAATTTTTGCCTAAAACGTATTACTTGCTTTAGCACGAGTAATGCAACACCCTTTCACAACAAATAGAAAAAGTATGTCTGATAAACCAGATCAATACTCATTCATAATAACAAACTGACGGCTGCACTTTTTTTTAAAATGAAGTTTTCCTGACTCATTGATAAAGACAGCTGCAGTCTTTCATCCTATTCAGCAAACTCCTCCAAACCTTAGGCAATGCTAATTTTCAGTTAACATGCAACTGGTCATTAGAGCCAAACTCTCTAGAGCCAAAGGTCAGTAATTGAATTTGTTGGTGTGTGACCAGTGTTGATGCATTAAGTAGAGGTTCCTCCCTATAATTGAATTAGTGGCACTGCTGTTTGGAACTGCTTGCATGTCAGATGAAAAATTAGCCCCCTTTGTCTTGAATTAAAAGTTAGTTGTACAGGAGACCACAGCCACAATGTTTTCACCGCAAGAAAATGGCTTTCATTATGTGCATTTTTCTTTTAAATAAGGTATCTAAGACAAGTATCACAATTAAATTTTCCTCGTGCTAGGGGTTAGATTTGAAAAATCAAACAAAAAACCAGTGAATAATTGAGTGAATAATTTAGTACTCATTTATAAAAGTGTAATCAATACCTACAGTTGCAAACATTTTACAAAATTCACATGCTCATCTCTGAACCAGTACAATGTGCAACACTTTACATTTTACTACCAAATTATATATTGCACTGGGAAGTGATTTCATAATATGGGACAATCTTAGCCTGAAATACTGCTCTAAAGTCTGAATTTAGTGTTTAAGGGCCTAAAGTTGGGACAGTCTTGCACACTTAGTACAAAATTAAACGAGACAATTTATGAAACGGTATATGCATAAATAATGCAATTTATAAATATATAAAATAACATTTTTAATATTGAAATATGGAGTTATTTCAGAAGTGAAATAAACCTTAATTCATAAGGAATCATTGGTCACACTTTAGTTGGGGACCAATTCTCACTGTTAACTATGACTTTTGCCTCAGGCTCCTGATTTACTGCTTATTAATATTTAATGAGGTTGTTGTTAAGTTTAGGTGTATGGGGTATATTAAGGGATCTAAAAAGATGGTCATGCAGAATAAGGCAATATGTTCTTTCTAAGTAATAATAAACAGCCAATGTGCTAGTAATATGCATGCTAATAGTGAAAATTGGTCCTTAAAGTGTTACAGACTTCTTTAATTTATAAAGAAACAAAGTTTGTGACTGTGGGACTGTCCCATTACCCACACTTGCACCGCTTATGTGTTTCTCTTAGGTGTTGCCAAGACTGCAGGTGTGGGTAATGGGACAGGCCCACAGTCACAAACTTTAGTTCTTTATGAATCAGCCATTTTGAACAAATTGATTGAATGAATGATTCAGTGACTTACTCATCAAGACTTTCTGTCCCTCACTGGCAGTTAAAGTTTTATTTCAATATCATTTTTTTTTTTAAATGTGTCATTAATAAATTGCATTCATGCAATTGTAATTTTATTAATTTATTTAATTTTGTAATTATTGTAATTATTAAATTTTATTAAATATAAAAATTTGACATAAAATTACATACATTTTTAATAATTTTGAAAATATTTGCATACAGTATTTAAAGAATCCTAATAAACTATGCAGTTATTTGAGTGCAGAAATCTAACCTGTTTTGTACCCATTTTATTTAAGTATTATTGGCAAATATGCATCACAGTAATTTAATTTGATAGTTAAAATGGTGTGTTCAAGTCACATCGGAAAGATTGCATTTGAGTTTAACTAAGAAAACCTTTCAGATGCAATGGATGTAGCATCTCTGTATTGCCAAACTTGTTGAAATAAATGAAATAATTATCAATTTTTATTTATACAGTACTATATCAAATTATCCAAATTGCAATTGTGCAAAATACGACAATATTGTTCAATTAGACTATGAATAAAATCGTTATGAAGGTCCTGTAAATTAAAACTTTTTTTTTAGAGGTGTGTTTAACTGATGCATTCAAAAATTATCACCTGAATGTATTTGATTTTTTGCTTGTAACACTCCAAAGAGAAAGGAAAACTTGAAATCGCATCATATGACCCCTTTAATATAGTAAATTACTTCTGCATAGTTCTGTCATTGTTGCACTGTATGGATACATTTCTGTGAATTTAAAAAAATGAACTGCATCATTTTTTTCAGTGTTGTCTAGCTAATGTCAACGTAAAAAGTGAAGTGTGTAATTTTTTTGAATGTTGTCTAGCTAATGTCGATGGACAACTACAAGCAAGTCATTTGAAGGATGATTCCTTCGAAAGCATAAACCATTTTGAGGTGCTTGTGAAACACTGTTCTTTTGGTTTGAACATCCTGACAACATTGACTCGACTTGAGATTGGTGTGGCAATATGTTTGGTCTTCCAGTAGCAGATAAGTGGAGAAGAGTTTGGGAGACCGGTTTAGAAACGTTTTTTTTCTTGGTGACACGTCGCATCATATGACCCCTTTAATATAGTAAATTACTTCTGCATAGTTCTGTCATTGTTGCACTGTATGGATACATTTCTGTGAATTTAAAAAATGAACTGCATCATTTTTTTCAGTGTTGTCTAGCTAATGTCAACGTAAAAAGTGAAGTGTGTAATTTTTTTTGAATGTTGTCTAGCTAATGTCGATGGACAACTACAAGCAAGCCATTTGAAGGATGATTCCTTCGAAAGCATAAACCATTTTGAGGTGCTTGTGAAACACTGTTCTTTTAGTTTGAACATCCTGACAACATTGACTCGACTTGAGATTGGTGTGGCAATATGTTTGGTCTTCCAGTAGCAGATAAGTGGAGAAGAGTTTGGGAGACCGGTTTAGAAACGTTTTTTTTCTTGGTGACACAAGCTCTGCAGAAATTACACACTTCACCTTGAAGCAGCAGCTTAAATCTTCAGTGAGTTTTTGCTATTAAGCTGCATATTTAGTGTTTTGTAAATTTTAGATTTTGCAGTGCTGGTCAGAGTTCAGATCTGCTTGGATGTTGCTCTTAAGCTGGTTTTAATGTCTAACCCTTCTGTTTAAGACCACGAGTCGGTGCAGTGGTGCTATGATAACTTCGTTAACTACCGCTCGCTGATGTCGGCTGATAACGTGCGGCAGCAGCTCTCACGCATCATGGACCGCTTCAGCCTGCCGCGACGCAGCACAGAGTTCACCAGCCGAGACTATTACATCAACATCCGCCGTGCTCTCGTCACAGGCTTCTTCATGCAGGTGCGTTTGCCAAAAATATCAATTATTGAACAAAAAACAACCCAGTAAGCTTCTTTAGTCCTGCCGAGGTTTTGATTCAGAGTGTTTTGAACATCTGTAATGTGTGCCATTGTAGATCTCCCTGAATGTTATTGTGCACAGAGATGTGCTTTATAGTAAATTGTAATGTCCATTGTGATATTCCTCTTTTCATCCTGTGGAAATGTCGTCAACCCAGAGGCTTAAAACATAATGTGTTGGCATATCAACAGAAAATGGATGTGGCCTTGTGGGTCACTTGAACTGATCTTGATAAATATGCACTGACTGTGGTTATAATACCGTGTAAAGGTTGCCTGAAGACAGTAATATAAAACTAGTTCTGGATGCTGATTGGTCAGTGTAGTGTTCCAGCTGTATTAAAATGTTCAATATATGAAGCACGCCACTTGAATTTACATAACATTTTCATGAAAATATTTACTTAAACGCACTATAAAAATGTCAAAGGTGTAAATAAAACGCAGTCTATTGGAGTGCATTTTTAAAAGAAAATTCTACTACAAAATTTCAGTTTGTTACTTGTACACGGGATAAAAATAAAGGTAATTGCAACCATTTATCTCACAATTTGGACTTTTGTTTCTTGCAATTCTTAGAAAATTTTGTCGGAATTGAGATACAACTTAAAATAAGGTTAATAAAAAAAGGTAATTGCAACTTTCTCACAATTTTGAAGTTTTTCTTGACGTTCTGAGAAAAAGTCAGACATCTTGTAATTCAGAGTGTTTTCTTACAATTCTGTTTTTTGTTTCTGCCACGAAAAAAAAACGTACTTGTGACTTCTTTCTCTAACAATTCTGACTGTTTTATTTTTTATTTTTGATATTCTGACTTTATATCTTGCTTTTGTGGCTTTTTCTTAGGATTGCAAGAAAAAAGTATTGAGATATATACTCAAAATTGCAAAGAGTGAAAGTTAGTGATTACCTTTATTTTTTGATTCCATAGTTTAAACGCACTAGTTTTTTAGCTATTTCTGAGTGAAAATGGTTTAAAAGAAAATCCTACACAATTTTTTTTTTTTAGTAGTAATGTACTAGAATCAGCAATTCTGTATTGTTAATACAGTCTCAGCTGAAGGGTTGTCAAGACCGTAACACCCTTTGACCATGAATATATTATAATAAAACAGCCTAGAGTGATCATATCACTTTAGTTAATTCTTAATCCACTGCATTTTTCTTAATCCTAAACGAAAATACATCTAGTTTTAAAGCAAAGCTTGATTTCTCCCTTTATTCTCCTCTGTCTGAATTAAAAGTTACTGTGTCTTGTCGGGAAAACAGGATCACTGGAGCTTGCTGATGTAATGCATGGCTTTCTATCAAAGTGTGACCGTTTAAACGCACACAAGTAATCACGGCAATTTTGGTCCGGCGTAGCGAAAATAAATGACGTTTTTATCGAGTCGCTCTCCGGGAGGGGGTTCCTGAAACAAGTGACCTGACTAGTTGAATTACTCCATTAGTATTGAAATATTTGTCAACATTAACCTTTACCGGCGAGACAAATTTGCGCCTTAGTGTACGAATTACCGGGCGCTCTATCTGTTTGAGTCGGTCGTTTATTGAGACTGATTGCCCAGGTTAATCTCGACATCCTTACGGCGTCTGAAGAAACGGCCGCGTATGCGTTTGGTTAGCTTGTGGTTGATTTATTTGTTAATTTGCGTCTCTGGTGTTATCAGGTTGCTCACCTGGAGCGCACCGGCCACTATCTCACAGTGAAGGACAACCAGGTGGTCCAGTTGCACCCTTCCACCGTACTGGACCACAAGCCCGAGTGGGTTCTCTATAACGAGTTTGTGCTGACCACCAAGAACTACATCCGCACCTGCACTGATATCAAACCCGAATGGTAAGCTGAAACATGCAAATGCTTTGAATTTGTTTGTGCGTTGTTGGCAAATGCTTCTGCAACAAAGAAAGACAAAACCAAGCAAACATTGTGCGTATCTTCTCATCCTTCAGGCTGGTGAAAATCGCTCCAGGATACTACGAAATGAGCAACTTCCCTCAATGCGAGGCTAAGAGGCAACTGGAGCGCATCGTCACTAAACTTCAAACTAAGGAGTACTCTCAATACTGAACCTGCGCAGCGGTGGAAGGACTGTACGTTTTGAATTCAATATGCGCTGTGCAATGCTTCTGAAGTTGTACATCGTCATACGTCGACATTAGGTTTCCGTCTGTGTTTCATTTTCTGTTTTGATTTGTCATCAAGATATAATTATTTTTTTATAACTCTTTGCTCCCGGCTCTGCCTCGTGTTTTGGCACCTGGTGAAAGCATACTGTTTAATTGGTCACTCTAGGCACTAAGGATTGGTTGGGAGCAAATGCTTAACAGGGATAAACACCATCAACCGTTTTTGCATGAGCATTCATGTGGATGTTGACATTCCTTATCGACATTGAGAACTTCCTGCTATGTTATTGGGTAGAAAAATCCCTGTTTATTCTGTGAAGGAGCTTTTACTTCGGTAATAAAATACCTTGATATCAGTCATGCTCAAGTTCATTCTTTTTGTTGACTGTTATACAAATAGTTAACTTACAAGGAGGACCTAAATTGCACAAATGCATTCACAGCTTAGGAGTTAGGATTTATCAAAATAAAGTTTATTAATAGTTTGGGTAGACATAATATTGAATGCAAGTTCTGCTCTGCCATTATTTCTGTAAATTGCTTAATAAATTAATGAAGTAGTACAAGAGTGGTCATCTTTGTTAGGGTTGAGATGAGGGCAGTCATGTTAATGTGTTCACTTATGAGGTTAATTACATGTGTTTAACCGCATTAATTTTTTAATCATATTCACCCAATTTAGGATTCCAGCCGTTTCCTTTTTTTTTTGTTTTTTTTGTCTGATTTCTGAAGACAAGTTGAAGAAATACTTAAAGGGGTCATATGCCGATGCTGAAAATAACATTATTTTGTGTATTTGGTGTTATGCAATGTGTTTACACGGGTTAAGGTTAAAAAAACACATTATTTTCCACATACTGTACATTGTTGCTCCTCTCTGCACCACCTTTCTGAAACACGTTGATTTTTACAAAGCTCATCGATCTGAAAAGCGAGGTGTGCTCCGATTGGCCAGCTATCCAGTGTGTTGTGATTGGCCGAATGCCTCAAGCGTGTGACTCAAATGTTACGCCCCTTACTATATTTGGAGAAACACAGCATCTCTACGACATCGACAATACTACAGCAAGAATCAAAGTTACGCCGCCTTTCTTTGCGTGAACATTTGGGCGGTGTTATGCAAATCTTCCCACACAGTGATGTAGACATGTGGGGGCGTGTTTAAACGAGGCGTTTTAGGAGGGCGTGGACAAGTCTTAAATTTTATAAAGATTATCTCTTTGGGTTTGAGACTTAATGGATCTTATATATGCATGAACGGCTTGTAACACTCCAAAGGCACAGGAAAACATAAAATCGCATCATATGACCCCTTTAAAGAATAGTGGTTTTAGCTGTTTGATAAACGCACAACAATCTGGGCACTTGTTTATCTGTTAATGGAGGAGAAAACTGAAACCCAATGAGACTAAAGGCCCGTTCACACAAAGGACGATAACTATAATGATAACGATAAAGATATAGTTGTAAATAGCAGAGAAGGAATAGCAGAGTCCACACCACAACTATAACGATAAAGACACAGAGAAACGACTTCATTGGAATCACTTTCAGAATGATTTTTTTCCAGCTGATGAACATTAAAAATATTGACAGCCAATCATAATCAATCCTGCTGTTACAAGCTCGAGAATTTAAAGAGAAAGATGAGCATGCACTGAGAATAAACAGATGCTAATATCTTTATAGTTAGCTTTATATTTATCGCTCTTGGTGGGAACGGGCCTGAAGTCATTTGACTGCCCTGTATGGTAGAATCATAAAAGCTCAACATGGTTGAAATATAGATTTCAATGGATCGTTGTCAATCGTTTGAGTGCTAAGCCATATGTAATGATGATATTTCTGAGCAATTAGCCATCTGATGCATTGTCATTTCTAAAATGTAAATAAAATTGCAGACCTGGTATGCTGTTTGGAGTACAAAATATTGAATGTCTTTGAAAAATGTTGAGTATTGTCTGCATTGAGTTCGAAGTCATTTGTTAATATTCTAATATTTCTGTTATCTTAATTTGATTGTTTGTTTGTCTCATGTTATGCACTGCTACTGGAAAAAAGAAAAGAAAGGGGGGCACCACTGTAGTTATTGTTAACTAAAATGATTAATTATTAAACTAAAAAGTTTTTTTTTTTGGTTAATTGAGATGAAGCAAAAATAATACCCTCCAGTTCATTCATGAACCCCAGCTTGTAAAATGATCAAAATGATAGCACAAAATTATTAAATCTTAAACTAAAATTTGAATGAAAATTGAAAATAAAAGCTAAATCAAAATAATAAACGCTGTAGTATATGAATTATACTTCAATGTCTACAAAGTGATCGAAATTACATTAAAAATCTAAAATAATTGCAATTGAATAAAGAAGCAATTGACTTTTGAGGTCGCCTAAAATGCATGTTATTTGTACATCTTGGTACGTCAGAGTTTCAATTGATTCTAATATAAATGCACCTTGATAAGGAAAGTCAGTTTTGTGAAAGAACCGGAATGAAAAAATAATTGAAGAGCACAAGGCAGAGGATGGATACAAGTAATTGATTAGCCCTCACCCTTGGAGTACAGTTCAATCAATAATTAAGAAATGGAAAGAGTACGGCTGTCAATGTACCTAGAGAAGGGATGTTCTCAAAACCTGAGTGGCCATGCAAGAAGGACACTGGAGACCAATGAAGGAGTTACAAGCTTCAGTGGCTGAGATTGGCGAGACTGTGGATATGAAAACTGTCATCTGAGTGCTTCAGCGGTCACAGCTTTATGGAAGAGTGACAGAGAGAAGCCACTGTTGAAAATGTCATATGACATCTCGGCCGTAGTTTGCCAGAAGGCATGAGGAAGACTCTGAAGCCAGATGGAAGAAGAGCCTCTGGCCTGATGGGACCAAAATTGAGCTTTTGGCCATCAAACGAAATGCCATGTTTGGTGTTCGCCAATCGCTGTGCATCATCAGAAACGCAGCATCCCGACCGTGAAGCGCGGTGATGAAGTTCTGCGGCAGATCCTGGAAGGATTGTGGGGTGTAGCGGATGAAATCAATGCAGCGAAACATGGGAGGAAAACCTGATGCACTCTGAGACACCTGTGACCCAGGAGATGATTTATTTTCTGGGACGGCGACCCAAACACGAAGCCAAAGCTGCACAAGAAGTGCTTCTAAACAATGTTGAAGTCGAGGAGTGGTCAAGCCGAGATCTCAATCCAATTGAGAACTTATGGGTGGACTCGGATCAGATCAGATCTCCATGAAACCAGACTGAGCTTAAGCAGTTTGTCAAAGAGCAATGGGGGAAGCATTGCAGTGGCTGACAGAGACCCATCCAGACAGACTTGAGGCTTGTGAAATTCTTCTAAAGATGCATCAACTGAGTAGAGTTGTGCGCAGTTCAGAACTGAATTGAGAATTGCTTTTCAATTCCAAATCAGTTACTGAATTTGAACTGAGGTATTAAATGGGATGCAGATTGCAGTTCAAATGTGAAAGGAAGTAGAATTTACATTCATTTAAAAGAAATATGACTATTTTGAACTAAATGCAACAGTCAGGTTCCAAAAGTAAAATTAGATTTTCTCCTTAGCGAAACTGATTTTTTTTAAAGATGGACCTGTTGTGAGCTCCGAGGTTGTTTATCGATGATATCTGCTGAAGCCATCGGTTCAAAATTTTAAAGTAGTCCTGTTTAACAACAGTCAACATCTGTGATGAAAAACTGCATTACCCATGATGCTGTGCAGAAAATTTGTGCCAAAAGAGCTTGCTGTGAAAGTTCTCTCCCATATCAAGTTGGTCTTCATCCGCTCTCAAAATACTTCAATATTTGTATGTGTATATATATATATGCTTATTATACAATAAACTTAATGTATTTTTTTCTACAGATATAATCAACTTTAAATCCATAGTTTTATATTTCAACATTGTTTTTAATTTGATTGTCATGCACAATGTTTAATGGGATTGTAGTTCTGTGTCTCACTAAACCTAGGAAGTAAAGAATCTTACCTTTGTCTTTTTGTGCAAATTTCAAATTATTTCTTTGCTTCAAACCAAAGTTTGTAATGTTTTGATTTGCCTCGTAGCTGGTTGGTTGGCTTGGTTTATGGCATATAATGTTTTAACAAAGGCTTTGGGGAAAAATGAGGGGCAAAAACACTTCCGGAACCAATGTTGCAGGAATGCACCCATTGAAACTCGGTACATTCTTCCAACTTTTGATTCAATGCTAATTCAAATTCAAGCTCATGAAATGAAAGCAAACCAGTTTTTAAAACTCTGAACTTTGCACAGTCCTACTTGTAAAAACTTAAAGTGGGTGAATTACTTATTTGGTTTATGCAATACATTTTTTTGTAGATTTTTTTGGTTGATCAGTATTAAACAAACAAAAAAACCCGAAATGAATTATTCCGTGGGTCAGTGTTGTAAACTGATAAAACATGAAAACTTTAAAACTATGTAAACTTCTCCAACTTGCATCCTGTAGGCTAGTTCCTGAGTTTACTGAAGCGTGAAACCATCAGAAATTGTAGAGCTGAGCTGGGCGTCCTTGAAAATAGTGGCTTCCTTTAGGCCCCGGTCAGCTAAGGTCCACTGTATGGTGCATCCGACTGCCGGTGGTCAAAGTTTCATTGTTGTTTCTTTGTCATTGCATTTTAGTAGCGCCATCATAAAACGAAAGCATCACTTGGAGCTCAAACGCTCCCGACAGATAAGGAAAAATAGCTTAATGTCTCATTTTCAGCATCTTCTGAAAGCGTACGGGTATTTGTTTCACCATTTTCCCCGAGACGTACAGAAGGCAGTGTCTTATTAATCCACGGCAATGCCTTTCCCCTTGGCCCTGAGAGTTTAAAGTTTCATTGTTGTGTTTTGCTGCACTTTCGATACGAGAGAACACGGCACCCAGGGGGTCTTTTTGTTCTATTTCCATATTAATCCATTAGTCGTAGATGAAGACCAAATCCATTTTTCACCTATGGCATTATACAGCACGGTTATGTGCGAGGAGAGGGGATGAGCCATTCGAGAGGTGACACGTGAGCGAGATGCGCAAACTTCAAAAGCGACCTTAAGTTAGCATTTGCCCTCAATTGAAGTTTCAAAGAGAGGAGGGGAGTAGATGAGAAGAGAGGAGGAGACCACGTGTGCCATATGCAAATGGCAGAGATTAGCATGTTTATTTCGATCTTTTCTGACCGTTGGGGGGGAAAAAAGTTTTTAAATAGATGGCTTTCTACTCACGAGCACACATGTAGCCGCGAAATTGTGCCAGAGATTACCGTGGTTCGCCGAAGCCAATAGAAAACACATTAGCTTGAGCTGATCTAGAAATTATGTGCAATTGATCTCGAGGGAAAGGGGTTTTGTCATACTGAGTGTTTCCAATTGATCCTTCCCAGCATAATTACCCAGGAAAATCATTCTTTTTCTAAGTAGTCTCTTGTTAGACTGGTCACTGGCTTGAGCTGGAAGCAAAACCCACAATTTTGGCTTTCTCGTCTTGTTTCAATAAAGCGTCGTATTTGTTGTATTTTTTCATTTAACCCTTTTTTGATGACAGCATTGTACAATATATCAATATCGTGATTCTTCTTGCCAAGATCAATTGATAAGCCTTTTGCAATGAACTATTACTGTTTTCTTACATTGTTTGGACTGAATTGTATTATTTGCTGTCAGTTCACATGCTACATCATATTGACTGTGAAAACCCCCTTTTTTAAATTGATAATTAATCTAACAGATCTGTGATGACTACCGGAGTTATCCTTTAACCCTATAAAGCCTACTGCATCATGTTTTATAAAGCCTCTAAATGATCGACATGATCAACACTGCTGGAAAAACTAGTTGTACTCGATCTACTCCATGCCTTCTGTCATCTGATAGCTTATATATGTATATATATATATATATGTAAAAGGCCTTTTAGTGTAATTGTAAATATTTCCCTCTTCAGGTCATGGTTCACATGTCTTCTCACATGAATTATGATCATCAGGCTTTTGAGATTTTTATTTGTTCATCTCTTAATCATCATTGTATCGAATTGCATTATATGTTTTGAAACTACAGAGCTTTGAACAAAACGTAGCATTTAAATATCATCTTACGAAGACGTATTATTGGGAGAAATAAAGGGTAAATGTGCATTGTTTGATTTACATTATTGGCTGTTAGAATTTCATTTTACTTTTTGTACATATAAATATCAGTAAATGTGCCAAATTGCATGTTTTGGACTCTGAATACAATTTTGAGAGTTTACAGAATTTGAGCTCTGTATTCTCAATATGAGCCATAAAACCTTGATGTATCAAATATGACACTCAAAAAACATCTTGCAAACTTTTAAGTTTCAACAAACTGTTTCATTTAAAAAATAAAATAAAAATTGCACTTATATATATATATATATATATATGTAAAAGGCCTTTTAGTGTAATTGTAAATATTTCCCTCTTCAGGTCATGGTTCACATGTCTTCTCACATGAATTATGATCATCAGGCTTTTGAGATTTTTATTTGTTCATCTCTTAATCATCATTGTATCGAATTGCATTATATGTTTTGAAACTACAGAGCTTTGAACAAAACGTAGCATTTAAATATCATCTTACGAAGACGTATTATTGGGAGAAATAAAGGGTAAATGTGCATTGTTTGATTTACATTATTGGCTGTTAGAATTTCATTTTACTTTTTGTACATATAAATATCAGTAAATGTGCCAAATTGCATGTTTTGGACTCTGAATACAATTTTGAGAGTTTACAGAGTTTGAGCTCTGTATTCTCAATATGAGCCATAAAACCTTGATGTATCAAATATGACACTCAAAAAACATCTTGCAAACTTTTAAGTTTCAACAAACTGTTTCATTTAAAAAATAAAATAAAAATGGCACTTTTTTTAACACTTTAAAGGGTTAATATGATACTTCAGACTGAGCTCAGATGCATTGATCATGTTTCTCAAACGTGATTGTAATCCACCTGTGGCAAATTCATTTGAGATGATGTAGAAGGGGGCATATCATGGTCCCATAGACCGTACTAGAACTAAAGTCTGGTATTATAATACTTTCCTCTAAATGGGTCATTATACATGGAAATATATATACATATATGTGTGTGGAATCTGATTACGTAATTCAGATTACATGTAATCAGTTCACACACAGATGGGTAGGAACTGATTACATGTAATCTGAATTACGTAATCAGATTCCAAAAATGTATAATTAAAATAAACAAACAAAAAAATATTACATATTATTCATATAATGGCAGTAGCTATTTATAATTTTATTGACTCTCCCTAATTTGTTTTTGTCAGCCAAAACCACTGACAACAAATTTTCTGGAAATATAAGGAAGTTAACATTTCAATATTTTAACAACACAATCATATGTTTACAGTTCGATGTTAGCGTTTTATCAATTCACAAACCCACTGCAGTTCGTACGTTAAGCCCAGCTCAGGAAACCTTGGTTTAGTGTAATGTTTCAACATTCATGATGTTGAAAAAAAATTAATAAATGGAATATATTTTCTTTCCCTTTGCTTTTTTACATCAAACCTTGGTTTAGTGTAATGTTTCAACATTCATGATGTTGAAAAAAAAATTAATAAATGGAATATATTTTCTTTCCCTTTGCTTTTTTACATTAATATGTTACGTTCAATGATACGTTTAAAACAAGTTAGATAAAAAGTCATCTAAAAAGTAGTCGGGGTAAACTACCTAAATTAAGTAACCTAGATTACATTACTAGCAGAGTTTTCATCATGTAGTGTGTAATCGGTAACGGATTACAATTTGTGAATAATCTACCCTGCTCTGTATTTATATACAAGATAGACAGTTTCATAGTAACTTTTGAGGTCCATAAATAAATGTGACCCTGCCTATGAAAACCCAGCTAAAGCCATTTTTTTGTGATTTATTGTTTTCTACATAAAAACATCCCTCATAAAGACGTAGAACATTCTGTGAAAATATAACCTTTATATATTTAATATTGACTGAGTACTGCCACGTCAAACATTGAAATCATAGTGAAATTAATGGTTGAAATCAAACTTTGATGCTTGTTATCTCGTAATTAGATTTGGAGACTTTAGCCTGGATTTCACAGACAGGGTCACAAATGGTTGTCTAAAACATAGACTAAAGGAACTATTAAAAACTGCACATCACTGCCATCGACATGCATCAAATGTTACTTTGATCAAATTAATGAGTGTATACTTAATTCCATTTAGGATTACGTGTTATTCAGGCCTGAAAGTATTAGACATTGTTTTAAATCAAAATTTGGGAGCAACAACATCAGCATTGTAGACACTTGCCTTGTTTCTTGCAAATGTACCCAACTTGCACAAATATTGCAATGACCAAAATATCAATCAAGCCGATGCATGGGCCTACAGGAGCACCCGCAGCACTCTGAGGATGTGTCCTACAGTTTGAATTGTTTTTTTTTGTGGGCAACTCAGCATTTCCCTACCTCTCTTTCCATGCTGTCCTCCACCTGTTGTCCTGAATGAAGCAGAGACAGGTGTCTTATCTTCATCGCACAGTGTTAGCGAAGCCAATCTCGGAGGAAGATGTCGACTGGAATGTGACAAATCCATCTGTCCTGGTTTGAATTTGTATGCTAATTTGAAGTAATGGCCCCTCTGGTGACAGAGCGATGGAACAATTCAATCACGCCATCTCTGACAGGAGCTCAGCAGCCTACCTGTGATGGGTTCCTGCGCGACCTACGCGAGGATGCCGTTGATATATTAGCCCTACAGGGAGAGGAGGACTATCCTGCTTGTTTGAAATAAACCGCAAATGGTGGATCTTTGAGAAATTAATCTCAGCTCAGTTAAAAGACAGTTCAGGGAGATTTGCCACCATCTGCATTGCTGCAAATGTGAGAAATGAGAGCTTAACACGAGACTCTGGAGCATATGCTATGACTTCCATTAGCTTTACCTAGTTTCTCAGGCCTCGGCGTACATATTGCTAAATACGCAGTAGGAGTGTGCGTTATTGAAAAAATATCTCAATATTTTTTGTGATTTTTCGATACCGATAATTAAAGGCAGGTATAGGTGATTTAGTTCAAAAAATATTTTATGTTATGCTGGTTGATAGTCTCTTCACATCCTGATAGCAATCACTAAGTTAAGTGGTCTAAATACATTTATATCGTTGGTGACCATAAAATGTTCGTCCAATCATATCTCATGTGTTTTGAAGGAGGCGTGGCTTTGGAGAGTGATTTGCAGGGATGGTGGGATCTTACACTCTAAAAAATGCTGGGCTAAATACAACCCAGTGCTGGGTAAAATAAGGACAAACCCAGCAATTGGGCTTTTTTAACCCAACCGCTGGGTCAAAACAACCCAATTGCTGGGTTTGTCCCTATTTTACCCAGCATTTTTAGAGTGTATGCTTTAAAAGCTAGCTTGCTATTGCTAGCCTCTCCGAAATCGCCTACTCTACATTTAAATAATATTTTGCATAGTGTATTTTTATGCTGGTACCTTGGCTAATTTAGGCCTGTCATGGATTAATAAATATGATACTTAATCCACCAGTAGGTGGTTGCAAGTCCCTTTTTCAGTGATTAATGAGTGATTCATTCAAACGATTTCTTCAAAACGGTGGGTTCATGTAGAAATGTAGCAAGTGGCTGTCTTTGATATTGAATCATTGACTCAAATGATTAGTTCATAAACAGATTCATGTCAGCTTGCATGTTGTTAAAACAACTATTATGATATGATTGTAGAAGATAAATATCGCACACCCCTAATATGCAGTCTACACTATCTACACTAAAGGAAAATGATCCGATATCGTGATGATGAACAAACCCGTTTACTGTGTTTATTTGGCTTGCATCACTTATTGCAGTTTAAAGCCCAGAGTTAGGGTCAAAATAGGCTTTTTTTTTTGATAATTAGGAAACTTCTGTTGGCTGTAGATTTATTCAGTTTCACAATATCTACATTTGTTCACAAAGCAAAAGGAAATATTGCATGAAAGGGCTCCCTAGGAATCCCTAAAATTAAAGTCAATAGATAACATCTGTAAACTTTCAAAAGCGCTTACCGAGCACTGTGCCTGTAAGATAAAAAATGCATCCATTCAAACATTTAATCAATGTATCTGTTCTCTTTGATATGTAGAGCAGGCTATGTAGAGCTGTTATCAGGCAATTCAAAAAGAAACATCAGCACTGAGGATTTTGATACATGACTCTAAATTATTAAGAAAACAATGTCAATTTTATTATCCTGTTAATTTATGTGAATTTATAATTCGGCGTCATTGATGTCAGACATGGCACAATGCATTTACAGATTTTTTGCAAAAAGTTACTATATGGATTCTTTTTTCATATACAGTATATATAAATACTTTCATGTACATGCACAGCATATTTAGAAAGTAATTGGATATTTAAACCTGGATTTCAATGGAAACTTACAAATTACCTCAATGGTTGTGTATTAACAGAACTTTTTCTGTCATTTACCTAATTTTACAGATAATCCAAAATGCTTTTCATCCGTCCGACAGATAAAAGCTTAAGTATAGCAGGCTATGTAGAGCTGCTATACTTTATTTTCTCTATACTCTATATCAGGGTTCTTCAAATCTTGCCCTGGAAGGCCAATGCACTGCAGAGTTTAGCTCCAACCCTGATCAAACTCACCTACCTGTGATTTTCTAATGATCCCGAAGATGTTTTTTTATCATGCTCAGGTGTGTTTGATTAGGGTTAGAGCTAAACTCTGCAGGAAAGTGGATCTCGTGGGCCAGATTTGAGGATCCCTGCTCTATATTCTATACTCTATTGCGTCTCTACACTCTAAAAAATGCTGGGTTAAATATAACCCAGCGCTGGGCTAAAAAGGGACAAACCCAGCTATTGGGTTGTTTTGACCCAGCTATTGGGTTACTCCCCAGAAGGTTGGGTTAAACATTTAATCAAACCGCTGGGTCAAAACAGCCCAATTGCTGGGTTTGTCCCTTTTTAGCCCAGCGCTGGGTTATATTTAGCCCAGCATTTTTTAGAGTGTACTTAAAGAAACACAGTAAAGGATGCTAATAGGGATTAGAAGTGAAGATAAGGGGAGAAAATAAAGTTTTAAATTACTTTCAAGAAAATAAACCAGGAAAGAGATGCGTGTGAGGATTTGAGGAGCGAAACGAGTTTCCAAGTGTAGTCCAGTGAATAATTAATGGGATATAGTTCATTAAACCAGTTTAAACACAGGGCCTGTTGTCTTTTTCACTTTGCAAGAGCAAAATATAAAGAAAAAGCCAATGCAGTTGGTGCACCATGGAAGAAGGCCAGGTTTGGAGGCATATGAGGGTGAGTAAATGATGACAGAAATTTCATTTTTAGGTGAACTATCCCTTTCATATTCAACAATCAGCCTCTCAGTTCCCAAAATCCTTATGGAACATATATGTAGACTTTAAATATTACTCACAATCTAAATGCTGGTTTGACTTTGCACTTTTATAATCTATAAGGACCTACCCAGCTAACACTTTTTGGTTTCCAGAATGTTATTTTTAAGGTTTGTTTTTGGTTAGCCAGGAAACTTTTCTTAATGGAAATAGAACGTTAGTTTTTGGGTTGCAGAATGTTATTCAAACATTATCCTAACATTCCAATATCATTAACCTGCTGTGTGTCAGTAATCATCCATCACACCCACGACCAAGTAGTACAAGCGATATGGAACATGGATGTATGCCTATAATCAGTATTATACAAACCATTTTTTTTTTTTATTGTTTAATTAATAAAAATCATTTGAGCACATCAACCATCATTTGGAAGATCAAATAAGATTGAATTTGTCCATGAATGAGTCCGAAGTGAAAATATTATTTCAAAATTACCACACATTTATGGATCTCATCAAAGTCGAACACAATTTTAGGTTCAATTCAAACTCAACTGACAGAATTTGTGGGATGTTACCCCATGTGGAAAAAAGTACACTTCCATAATGTACTTAAAGTGTTCTATTTATGCGCACCAATTTTGTACTTATACTAAAACTGATTCTTTAGAACTTGATTTGAACTCATCTAAGTGTACTCAACTGTGCTATTTTGTGACACCATGAATATGAACTAAAATACACTTTTAACATACTATCTGTATTAAATCACCGCTTGTAGCACACTTGAGTGTACTAGTGTATGAAAGATGGGTTCAAGTGTACTACACTCTAAAAAATGCTGGGTTAAATAGGGACAAACCCAGCAATTGGGTTGTTTTGACCCAGCGGTTGGGTTACTACCCAGAAGGTTGGGTTAAACATTTAATCAAACCGCTGGGTCAAAACAGCCCAATTGCTGGGTTTGTCCCTATTTTACCCAGCACTGTGTTGTATTTAACCCAGCATTTTTTAGAGTGTACAAGTGGTAAATAAATATTTTTTTTTAAATACAGAGATAGTATGTAAAAAGCGCATTTTAGTTTAAATTCACGGAGTCCCAAAATAGCACAGTTGAGCACACTTAGATGATCTTAAGTCTATCCTTTTTAGTACATTAAGTACAAAATTAGTGTGCGAAAATAGAGCACTTGGGACCTCAGAAAACAATTTTCAATCAGTAAAAGTAAAAACACAAAAATGTTTTTTATGGAAAATAAAACATACCTAACCAGCATATGCTGTTTTTTTCAACAGGGAAATGTTTTTTATTTATTTATTTATTAGTTATGTGAACCCATAATGAAGTGGCTAATAATGTCATTATTTTTTTATTTTGTGGCATGTAATGTTTAATATAAATAGTATAAGTATAAATAAGCGCCACTGTTGCTATGTTTACGATAAAGGGATAGTTCACCCAAAAATGAAAATTCTGTCATCAGCGTCAAAACATACCTAACCAGCATATGCTGTTTTTTTCAACAGGGAAATGTTTTTTATTTATTTATTTATTAGTTATGTGAACCCATAATGAAGTGGCTAATAATGTCATTATTTTTTTATTTTGTGGCATGTAATGTTTAATATAAATAGTATAAGTATAAATAAGCGCCACTGTTGCTATGTTTACGATAAAGGGATAGTTCACCCAAAAATGAAAATTCTGTCATTAATTACTCACCCTCATGTTGTTCCAAACCCGTAACACATTCGTTAAAGGGGTCATATGATATTGCTAAAAAGAACATTTATTTTGTGTATTTGGTGTAATGAAATGTGTTTATGCGGTTTAAGGTTCAAAAAGCACATTATGTACATTATTGTTTCTCCTCTATGCCCCCGCCTTTCTGAAACAAAGCTCATCGGTCTGAAAAGTGAGGTGTGCTGTGATTGGCCAGCTATTCAGTGCATTGTGATTGGCCGAATACCTCAAGCGTGTGACGGAAATGTTACGCCCCTCACCATACTGTGATGCCGTCTCCCAGCAGGACTAGACAAAACCAATAAAACCCATTATAGACATACAGTGGGGACATAATTATGGATTATAATGATTTATACTGTCTTTTTACGAGTTGCGTTGCGTTTCGCGCCGCGTAAACATAAAACCATGTCTGCATTTGTGATTGGAGAAACAACAAGCCTACTCTACTCTGCTTAAAACTCGTGTTTGAATCATCAGTGGCAAATTATTTAAATATAAAAAAACATACTTACAGGCTGTGAGTCAGTAGCGCCAGACTGTCCATTTCTAGTCGTGTCCTCTTTTGGAAGGCCAAACAAAGTAGTTTCGCTTTCACAACGAAACACACAGCGACTCCACAACATGGTGGCGGAGGCAACAGCAAGAATAAAAGTTACGCCTTCTTTCTTTGCGTGAACATTTGGGTGGCATTATGCAAATCTTCCCACATCGTGATGTAGACATGTGGGGGTGTGCTTAGGAGTGGCTGACTCTTAACTTTTATAAAGAATATCTCTTTGGATTTGAGACTTTAGTCTTTGCAACTTTACAGATCTTCTTTATGCACCAAGAGCTTGTAACACTCCAAAGAGAAAGGAAAAATTGAAATCGCATCATATGACCCCTTTAAAATTATTATTATTATTATTTTTTAGCGTCATGCAACAAATCCTGTCATTTGAGCCTATTTTACAGGAATATCATGTGTCATGAGTTCAATATAAATTGAATAAAAGCACTTCCATTAATTATTCTGTTAATACATCTGGTTCTTTGATGTTATGCAGTAAAACTGGATATAACTTTACACAAAAAGGTTAATATATATATATATATTTTTTGCACACTAGAATGATGTTTATGTCCTGGTGCTGTATTATGGACACAGAGTATATTAGCATTAATTATCATAGATGATCCCCATTCACTTCCTAAATTAATTTTGTTTTTGTAGCTATCAACATTATGTGCTGCTGATTGAAAAGGTTTTAGCTCACCAAAAATGAAAATTCTGACATCAGTTACTCACCCACATATTTCCAACAGTTTTTTTTCTTTTTCTTTTTTCACATATAAACTTTGATCAACGTGCACACAACACAGCACATCACATATGGTAAACGGAAGCTAAGATGCATTTGCTAGATGCACAAGCCAATGAAGTTTGTTCTTGCATGTCAAGCAAGCACATTTCAGGTTCTGTTTGTCATATTTGATGTACTCATGTGTGTCAAAGCTTTGGTGCAAAGGCCTTTTAACAGACGGACAGAAATCTCTCCGGTTTAATTCAAAATATTTTAATTTGTATTTCGAAGATGAATGAAAGTCTAATGGGTTTGGAACGATACGAGGGTGAGAAACTGATGACAGAATTTCCATTTATCGTACTGAACCCAAGTTGTATGACTTTTTAATATACTTCTCAAGCAGCAGAAATGAGTGAAGGGTGACCACAGTCACATTGTGTGCTGGACCACCGCTTGTTTTATCAATCTGACTGATGCAGTTCGCTTTCAAGCGAATGTCAATTCACAACGCGAATGCCTCGATGAGGTTACTTGGAGATCAAACCCCCTTCATGTCCTTGATTTCAATAATGAACACAATTGACTGAATAGGAAAATCCATAGCAGCAATCACATCTATGAAATAAAAGCAAAGAGCTTCATCGTCCTGTTTTGAAGCAATTCAAAGCGAAATGTGATTTTGGTACAAATCTACAGAGATGTAAGGTATGGATCTGTGTCAGACTCACTTTGACATCAGTGCTCTAGAGATATTTGAAATGAAATTGCATTTGACACATATCAGTTGAGACATGTGCTGGGCAAAGTTTAAATGATGTACAAGTCTGTTGGTTGGAAAAGGCACCTGACATACAGGAGGAGTATTGGATTGTGCAATTTCATAGCGTACTTAAGACAACTTATACTGGAATGTAGTGGATGGATGAAGGCATTCATTTGATGTTTGTATATTTAAGCACTTGGGAAATAAGCTACTCACCTGATTGTTGTGAAGTTAAGAGCTAGACAGATCGTTTTTCTTTCAAAAGCTTTAGTTTTTGTAGTTTTGAGTCACGTGACTGGCGCAGTACATTGTAAAACGCTTAACGTTGCTGAATATACTAAAACATTGCTATCAGGTTTTGTTAGTGATTAAAGCGTTTTCAAGGCTGCCGCCGCTGGAGTGTCTCATGAGGCTGCTGTCCAAGGTGCTGAAATTTTAATCGTACTTTTCACATGCACCTTAGAAATTCCACACGCAAACAGTTGTCAGGCGTTCTGTGCTCTTAAAAACTGCATGTTCGGTTTGTCTCCACTGATCAAACAAGTGTCTTGCACGTGGCTTGACGGTCTTTCAAGAAGTGGAAACAATGAATACTTTCATCTTGCTATTCATTGTGTGAGAGTACATGTGAACAAGGCAGTAATACAATTTTGATTCAACAAGCTTGCAGAAATGCAATGGTCCTTCCTCTTTGTTTTATTTTTGTTGGTTTATTTGGGAATATGGGATATTTTTAATTAAATGGTATACACTGGAAAAATGATTTTAGAAAAAAACCCTCAGAAATGGCAACTCAGAAATTTCACTCAGAAATTGCTAATTAATTTCTCAAATATTACAAAGAATTAAATGTGAAATAAAAGATGAAAAAGAGGAAAGTAGAAAGATGGAAATAAATAGTTATTTACAACTTTGAAAAAAGATTACAGTGTAGAATTAAAGGTAAAATGTGACTTTTTTTTTTACAAGATATATAATAATTTAATAATTCTAATTTATAATAAATGATACCTTGCATTTATAATTCATGTAAATTAACAGCACTAAGCAAATACACTGTACAAAAATTGGTGTAGAAACAATTTTTCTCTACGACTGTTAGCAAACTTCAGAAATAATTGCAAAGAAAAAGCAAGTAACACTGAATTAAACATAAAATGTTTAAGTAGAAAGACTGAAATAGTGTTTTCTTGTAAAACGTGCTCCAATAATTTTTTTTACAGTGTAGAACAAAAGTAGCCCTAAACTGAATTCTGCTTCTGTTCATTTTTTTATGATTTAAGTAAAATTCGACAATGTTTACTGTTATAAGATGTATTTTAATAAACATATTCATTTAATTTATAATACATACATTTTATATTGCATTTATAATTCATATACATTAACATAGGACTAGAAAATAAGAATACACTGAAATAAATTGGTATTCACTCAGAAATTACTAGTAAATTTCTTAAATAATTGCAGTGAAACTGCAATTAACACATTGAATAAAAAATTTAATTCCGAAGTCGAAAGACTGAAATAGTGTTTTCTTGTAAAACACACACTTTATTTACAACTCCAAAACAATATTTTTTGTTTGTTCTTTTTAAATGATTTATTTATACATTTTAAAGATACATTACAAAGGTAGAAGAAAAAAAAGCAGAGACAACAGAGAAATAATAACAGTAATAGTGAGCAAATACACTGAAGTTTTTATTAAAAAATACATAAACACGTCTAAATGAGAAAAGTAAAGAAATGCATTCTGAGTACAGTATCTCACATAAACACAATCCTACAATACATTCACCAAGCAATACAGAATTGGTAAGTACATCAAGGCTGGAGATGGTGGGAAGGATCTAACAGAGAGCAGGATCACGCTGGAGAGTTTGGACATGTGCTTGACAAACATACTGCAGGGTCGATGAAGAGAGTATCTAACTTTCTCTCATTTTGTGAAGTAAAGAACATCCCTGACCCACACCGAGCGCTCTTTCAATTCAACAGAATTAGACATCTTGCCAGCAGAGTTAGAATGACTACAAAGTCTGAAAAATGCTCTTTATGTTCATATTACTTTGATATTATAACACAGTATTCTTTGCTATTGAAGTGTTCATAATAAGCCGCTCAGTATTTCTCATCATCAGATCATGTTGTCAAATAGAGGTCCACAGGTGCCTGACCAAAGTGTCTTACAGCCGAAATCATCTCATTGTAGTGGCTTTTCTTTGTGCCATATTGCCGTGCCATGCATGAATGCCTGTCTAATCAGACTCCTCAAAAGAGCTGCGGCATGTTCACTGCTGACCTGTTAAACATCTTTTTGTGTCTGTCTGAATTGTTTGGTGTGTGTAGCATGACAGTCTGAGCACATAGCAAATGATCTGGAGACACAATAAGAGCACAGAAGAAACAGACTGCTGAATTATTCTCTTTCAGTCCATCCACAAATGCTTGAATATGTAATCTCTTCTGCTCATCAAGGCTGCATTTATGTGATCAAAAATACGGTAACAACAGCAATATTGTGAAATATTATTACAATTTAAAAGAACTGTTTTCTATGTGAATATATTGTAAAATGTAATTTATTTCTGTGATCAAAGCTGAATTTTCAGCATCATTACTCCAGTCTTCAGTGTCACATGATCCTTCAGAAATCATTCTAATATGCTGATTTATTATCAATGTTGGAAAATAGTTTTTTTTATATTTGGAAACTTAATATTTGTTTGGAACCTGTGATACTTCTTTGATGAATAAAAAGCTAAAGAACAGCATTTATTCAAAATAGCACTCTTTTGAAAGAAATGAATACTTTTATTCAGCAAGGATGTTACATTTATTAAAAAATAAGTGATGGTCAAGACTTACAAGACTTAAGGATCACGTGAAACTGAAGGCTGGAGTAATGGAGCTGAAAATTCAGCTTTGCGTCACATGAATAAATTATATTTTTAAGTATATTAAAATGGAAAACTTATTTTAAATTGTATTGTATATGTTTTTTCTCTATTTTTGATCAAATAAATGAAGCCTTGATAATGAACAGAAGAGACTTCTTTCAAAAATTTGCTGATCCCAAACTATATTTGTAGATATGTTGTTGTTTTTATATTAAAGATTAAGAATAGAGATGCACCGATCGATCGGCCAGGGATCGGAATCGGCCGATTTTCCTCAAGATCGGCCCGGATCGGTGATTGGTCGGTCAGTCTCACTTCCCTCATCAAACACACCTGAACAAGCTAATCAATGTTTTCAAGATCGCTCGAAAGCTACAGGCAGGTGTGTTTGATTAGGGTTGGAGCTAGAGATGCACCGATCGATCGGCCAGGGATCGGAATCGGCCGATTTTCCTCATGATCGGCCCGGATCGGTGATTGGTCGGTCAGTCTCACTTATTTCCGGTTCTGAGCCAATCCGTTTTATTACCAGCGGCACAGGCAATAACGTCAGCCGCGCATTCTCGCTCTCTTCTCTCTGACGACCCCTTCTCTCTCACACACGTCTCATTCGCTCCATTTAAATAGTGCTTGCATTGTGCATTATTTTAGTCATTCCCGCAGGTTTTGCGTTTACACCAAAAGCGCGCGCGCACCACCACTGATCTATATTAGTGGACCGCACAAGCCACGCTCAGTCTCAGCTTGTGAGCCACAAATACCAAAATGAGTGGCTAACTGCGCTAAAACGTTCAAATACAAAAAATTATGTCAAAATGCCCGTCTTGGCGAGTATCCAGTTAAACACAGTCAGGTTTGGAACGTTAAATAGTTGAGAAAGAGAACGCATGTTGTGTAACAGTATATTGGGTCCGTGGATAAACTCTTAAAGGGACAGCAGTCCAATATACCTGCTGCTGTCTGTCATGTTAATCAAAGAACAAAAGACAAAGAAAACCACTTTCTGCTCTCGACTGAATACGTTTTATAACTTTAATGGTAAGCATTAATCTGTATTTAATTTGTACAATGCAGACTACAGAAATTAAAGTAATCAAATGTAAAATAACACTGGATGTGTTATTTTACATTTGATTACTTTAATTTCTGTAGCATTTCTTAACTAAATAAAAACGTACTTAACCTGAAAAACTTAGTTTCATAGCTCTCTTTATTCTATTGCATTTAGGTGTGCTGTTGTTTGCAATTTTATTTTTTTATTTGTTCTTATTTTATTACTTGTGTTTTTTATGAAAATAAAACTTTGCGTTGAAGAAAAGTAGATTTTTGTTTGTATATGCTGTCAATTATAGTTCTTAGAAAGAAAATCGGAATCGGCAAAAATCGGTATCGGTAGATCACACTAACAAAAAATCAGAAATCGCAATCGGCCAAGAAAATTGCAATCGGTGCATCTCTAATTAAGAAGTTGTTTAACACTGTACAACTTGTACTACTTGTTAAATTTCAGGACCTAACAATGCAAGCCCTGGAATACAAGGCATTGAAATGCAAGCACTGTTAATGCAATGCATTTTTTTTCAGTTAGTGCTATTCGACATGCTTTTATGTTTCAAAGACATATTGCATTACTTTTCTTCCATAACTTTCTCACCTTCAGGTCAGTAGGTTTGCTTCTTCAGAATATCGGGGCTTGTTAGAAGAGGAAAGCAGCAGCATTATGTGAGCTTGAAGATACTGGTGTCGTTTTGTGTTGTCGGTACAGGGAGCATGTGTTTGATTGCTTTCTCTAAAGCTGATAATCGGCTCTTAGAACCAGCGTTTTACATCTGTGAAGCACAAAGAGTATCATCTCAACAGCACCTTAATTGCTCTGTGTAAGTTCAGGGTGTGTTTGTGAGTGGTGTGTGTGTGTGTGAGTGTTTGTGTCTGTACTGCCTCACTGTGGACTGGACACACACACACACACACACACACACACCTGCGAGCGAATCGCATATATGCTCCTATCTCAGTCTCCCTTGCAATTATCTCCCATCCCTCTTTCATTTCCATTTATTTATTTATTACCTGTAATGACTCCGCAGGCTCTTGTTTTGGTGGCAAGCCTGGTCAGGTCTGGCTGGCATGGGTATATTAATTTCCAAGGCTAATCTGCAGCAGATAGATGAAATAATTTTTTGGTGCTTTCAAGCTTCTTCGCCACATAAATGTATTCTGTTAAAAAGCAGCAGTCGGTAGAGCAGCTGCAGGTCATTGCGAGAGGTTGGGAAGATTTTTATGCAGGGAATATTGCGCTGCCACTTCTTGAACTGTCCTTATTTTGTGATTAAATAGATTTAGGCCTTGAGTTCTGCTGCTCCAGCACTTTCATCTGTTTGCTTTCTCCCTTGCGTGTTTTTGCTCCCAACAATTTCCCTCCTGTTGCTATTGAGATGCTCATCACATGTCCACTTTAAAAGACAGAACTGCAGTTAGGCGAGTTGAAGAACTGCAACTGCTGTTTAATACAGAAATAAAGCAATAGGTTATAATATTGAATATTTTCCATGAATTAATCAATGGTTATTAGGATAGGTTATTGTTGCATCAGATTTATTGAAGTTTTGAAGTTTTGGCTGCATGCAGCTTCTTTTTTTTTTCTAATGTTGAAGGAGCAGTTTGCTTATTATTTCATGTTGCTTCACAAAAGAATATATTGTGAAATATTTTGTTGATGAAATATAAGTCCTTTTGATGCTTTTTAAGAGTCCTTCAAAAAAAATCTATGTATAATATAGTGAAATATTAGCAGTACTGTATGTACACTAACATTGAATTAAATAAAAAAAAATATTTTGTTCATCAAGGAAATTGAAGAAAAATGTATCAAAAAGTGATGGTAAAGACATCTATAATGTTACAAGAGATTTCTGTTCCAAATAAATAGAAAGTTTAAAAGAACAGCATTTATATATATATAAAAAATTCAAGAATTTTCCCAAAAATAAATAAATAAATACAATTGAATAAATAAATAAACAAATAAATAAATAATTACGGTTTCCACAGTAATATCATGCAGCAACAGTTATAGTTAACTAAAACTAAAATCATAAATATATTTGTTATTTGAAATAAACATTAACTGTATTAAAATATTTAAAAAACATACATTTAACAAAATTCAGCTAGCTGTATTGTTCATTTTAATTTAGTTTAACATTAGTTGCTGAAAAAACTCAAACTGAAATAAAAAATTAATAAAAACTATATTTAAAAAAACCCCTAAAGAATAAAAAATGTCAAAACCACACAACAGAATTACTAAAACATTAACTAAAATTAAACTGAAAATAAAAAATGTAAAAATAAAAACTAATTCAAACTAGTAATTAAAAAACTATTAGCCTATAGTAAATCACTGATAAAATAACACTGTGCATCACAACTGTTTTTAACACTGATAATAATCAGAAATGTTTCATGAGCAGCAAATCAGCATATTAGAATGATTTCTGAAGGATCATGTGACACTGATGCTGCAAATGTTAAACTATATCACGTTTCACACTATTACTGCCATTAATGCATTTTTGATCCAATAATTGCAGCTTTTTGTTTTTGAGCATGATACTTTCAAAAACATAAAAAAATCTTAATTATTCCAAACTTTTGAACAGATTTGTATTTTTAGGCAGTTCTGTAATCAGCGGTAAATCTCCATCACCTGCGTGCTTTCACATTGAGCAGCATTAACTACACAGAGCCGTTGTTCACTGACGAGGATTTTTTGCACAGCTCGTCAGTGAACAACGGCTCTGTGTAGTTAATGCTGCTCAATGTGAAAGCACGCAGGTGATGGAGATTTACTGCTGATTACAGAACTGGCTGCACATTAAATATCGCATGCGATTTAACGTGCAGCCCTTGTTAGATTCTTTTTTTTAATATATATATAATTTTATCTTAAATGTATAATTTTTAGTAGTAGTTAGCATGCTTTGGATATAGAATCTTTTTTTTTTTATATAAAACATGACATTTGGAAGTCTGATCAAATTATGGGTTAAGAATGAGATGTTAATCACAAGTAACGTCTGGTTCATTTATCAAAAAGTCATGCACAATGCATTATGAGATACAGAGCATTCGCACAGTATTTATTCTACATACTGCAGACATAGTGAGAGTGGTATGGTCGTATGTTATTCTGAACCAGTGTTTTTTACTATAGTACATCTGCTCAGTTGCTCATTGAGTGAGTCAGAGACCGGCAGCTACTGTCCGACCGCCTTTATTTATTCTTTCTTCTAACTTAGCCCATCAATTAACATCAGTAGGATTCAGCAGATCAGCAAGTATTGCCGCAGTCCAGGCTTGTTAAGTCCGGCTCTGTGGGGCTCCGATCCATAAGACTGGGTAATGCCGCGGGCCGTCGGGACACACACAAACACACAGGACTGTCTCTCTCTCTCTCTGTCACATGCTGAATCCCCCTTCTGCAGAACGAGAGTCTGCTAATTGAGCCGGGAAAACCTGCAGGGAAAAAGGGTCTTCTCAAGTTATTCCACGTCACTTCCTCTCAGTCCTCCCATTAAAAGCACACTGTCCTTCTCCATTAACTCTGTCGCATGCAAAACCAGGCGACTGTAAGATGGATAGCGTGCCTTTAAGTCAAAACAGCAAATTGGTTCTCATGTTTGGTCTTTCACACGTTTCTAAATGAACGTCGTGGCTAAAAACAATGTGGAGCGGAGCGCGTCATTCAGACAAGGCAGCTGGTGCTTTGCATGTTGTTATACTGCAAATAAACGCAGTGGCAAAGGCAAATTAATATGATCTGAGTGTAATAAGACGGTTTATGGCACTCGCCGACCCTAGAGGCCAATAGTAAAAGCCACGGCAAGCTGTCGAAGGCAAGACTAGAGGCCTGTTTAACCGAGTGAGCTTGAATGTGACTGATTTCAGACGAGCGCTCGGGCAGATCTGGGAGTACGGTTTGTTTTATGTGAAGGTTTGAAGCAAACCGATTTCAGACCAGCTACTAAGGCACTGTTAAGACACAACGTTGAATAAATTGAAGTGAGGTTTAGAGATAATCGACGACAATCGATGCTTATTTTCTGGGGGAAATGGAATCGAAAGTTGACAAATTTAGATTTTTTTTTGTTAATAAATTTGTAAAGTACTCTAGTTAGAGTTCATCCTTTGACATGTACAGTCAGATCTGTGTGAAACTGAAAAAATGTATTTGTTTTTACACCATTGCTCGTGCTGCCACTGACCCAGATAGAGGGACTGGCTAAATGACTTTTGGATTTAAAGGGATAGTTCATCAAAAAATGAAATATTTTTCGTCATTTACTCGCCCTCCATTTGGTCCAAACCTGTATGAGTTTCTTTCTACTGTTGAACACATATTTTTGAAGAATGTTGGTAACCAAACAGCTGACGGTAGCCATTGACTTCTATAGAATGGGGAAATAAACACTATGAAAATCAGTGGCTACCAGCAACTGTTTGGTTACCAACATTCTTCAAAATATCTTTTGTGTTCAACAAAAGAAAGAAACTCATGCAGGTTTGGAATTCATTAATGGTCTTTGTAACCATGCAATATGTTTATTTTATATTGCAGGCATTGGAATTATTAGAAGTACGCACTTCTCAACACAATGATCATGGTAGCAATGTTCTATTGCATTTTTTCAAACATTTATCAAAGACCATAGACTTTAGCATACTTTAAAAAAAAGAGTATTTATGCAAATAATATACTTAACATTCAGTTTGCACTTAAATATATTCTTTTAATGTTTTCAGACACTTACTGTTATTGCATCTTAATTGCAATTAAATTAAATGTAGTTTAATTTTATGTTAAATTCAATTAGCTCAACTCTTTTAACCTGCTCAGGTAGGACTCAAGTACATATTTATGCAATTCAATTTTATAATTACTTTTATTATCTAAAACATAATTTAAGGTTATTGATGAATGTACTGAGAATATACTACTTTACATAATATAATAAAAAGTCATTCCTAATTAAACTTACAGTATATGGCATGTATTTAAATATATTTGTAATTAGACATTTGTAAAAAATAATTAGCAATTTAGTTAATTTAAAATATATGGACTTTGAAAGTAATACTGAATAGCACAGTACAGTAAAAAATTATAATCAAGTACTTTACTTGTGCTTTAGTATGTTAGTCAACACATCAAAATAAGTGTACTTTAAGGCACAACAAAAGTTTATTGAAACATGATTTAAAATGTACTTTAAAGTAAAACTTGAAATGTGACATTATAACAAAGAGCACTTTTTAAAAATGCACTTAAGTGTGTTAAGAAACACAGTCATGAAAGTCTGTCTTTAAGGCACTTAAATGGCATTTATATTTCAGAAATGTCATATTATATGCAAGTACAGTTTTTAAATATATACTTTTTAAGATTTGAAGTTCACCTCAAGTGCACATTCGGTACAATTAAGCACATTTCATTTTCAGCCTCCTTCTAGTTTAGTTAGTTATGCATCCATCAACAGCAGCTCCTCACGACCATGTAAATTGCAAATTACTTTTAACACTAGCAATTCAAGCGCGCTTTCTGAAGACACTGACAGTCTACAGAGAGGCAGTTTTAAGTTAAAATCTTCAGAATGCTTTGCTGCCGGTCTGTCTTAATGGAAAGCCATTAATGCTGGAATGCCTGAACAAATGCTTCGGCTTGCAGGAATCGCATTTGTTACCGAGGGCATTTGTTATTGAAATGGGTGTCGCGCTGCTATTTTGCACATATGGACATGAATAATATCCCCAAATCCAGCAAGTTTATTTATGGCGAGAGGCTGTGTGTCTGTCTCCAGTGTTTTATTTGTTGGGTATATTCAGTTGCTGTGAGTCCTGACATCCTTGTGTGTGTTTGTTTCTTTATTCTTTATTGCTTTAGCTGTGGCAGAACAATTGTCTCACTAGTCCGTTTAACATTATAGACCAGCTAGTTCTTCATTTAAAAGATATTTAGGCCTAAATTTACTATATACGTATTTGAATTGCATATAAAATGTCCATTTGTTTGGATTAGACAGTTTTAACATAAGCTAATAATGTGATGCATACTTTTAGGCAAACATGTAAAAAACAGGTAAGGTCATTTCTGTAAGAATAAACTCAATGTGCTTTAACCCTCATGTTATGTTCTGGACCAATTTTTTTTTTTAATGCAATTTACAAACAAACAAACACATACATACATACTTTATTTTTGCCCCTCACTTGCTTCTGGCCTACAAAAATTGCTTATAAATTTCTTGTAATGCTATATTATTATTAAATTAATTCAATCTTTTTATCAGCTTGTTTTCTTTCAGTTAGCACTGTTTTTTTTAAGTGTTTGAACGTAGGTCTCATTGGTTTAAGCTCATGCAGTAAATAATGCCAAAATTATCCACAAATAATGCTTTTTTTTTTGAGGTAAAGCATTTTCAGCACAACACAAGCATTAGATACCTACACAATAGCCAGGTTTCAACTATTTATTATCACTAATTTATACATTTGAATTAACTTAATATTGTTTATTTCATATTTTAATCATTTGACTCTTTAACTGAATACATTTAATTGTTTTCATTTTTAACAGAGAACAGGTTTAGGCTGATTCGAAGCAATTTGAACCAATGCATTTTTAAAATACGATTTAAATATTCAAATAGATGCAAATAGTTAAAAATGCAACATTTATTTATTTTAGTGCTGTCAAACGATTAATCGCGATTAATCGCATCCAAAATAAGTTTTTGTTTACATAATATATGTGTATTGTGTATATTTATTATGTATATATATACACACACTCACACATGCATGTATATATTTAAGAAAAATATGCTATGTTTATATATTAAATATATTTATATATGATATAATTTATATGAATATAAATATATACATTTAAATACATGTAAATATTTACAAAATATATGCTGTATGGGTTTATTTATATATACATAATAAATATACACAATACACACATATATTATATAAACAAACTTTTATTTTGGATGCGATTAATCGCGATTAATCGTTTGACAGCACCCATTTATTTATTTATTTTTAATAGTTTATTTATTAATTATTATTATTATTTATTTTTTTAGTGCAGAAATCATACCTGTTTCTTACTGGTTTCATTATGTACTTTATGACTGACAAATATGCATCACATTTATGTGGTGTATAATCCAAATGGATGGAAATTTTATTGCAATTCAAATATATAGTCTTACATTTAGGCCTAATTCTCTTTTTGAGTCTATTCTATTGTGTAAGTTATAAATGTTTGTCATAGTGCTGGTGAAAAAAAGCTTATCACCTTGACATTCATGTGTCTTTTTACCCATTAAATACGACCCCCATCCAGCAGCTCTCCAGGAAACCTGTTTAAGGTTTAATCGCTGATCCTGTACCGCCACATTAGCTAATAAAGAAGACCGCCTCTCAAAATGCTGCAGTGGCACTTTCATGGGAACACCTCGTCCTGTATGTACTGTACCTGACCGAGGACAGCCACAGTCTATATAGAGCGTGAGAGACAATGGGAAGAGAGAGGCACTGGGTCACCTTACCCAGGGCTCATTGTGCCGACCTGCAGCCGCTGCAGAGTCACCTGAGCGGCCCATCGGAAATCAATAAGCTCACTCTTTAATTGTGTAAGAAGAGAGATTCACGGTTTACGGCAGCACATCATCTGTTAGGACAACTTGACTTTGGTTCCACCGCCTGTGATTGCTGATCATTGGGCTGATTATGAAAATGGAGCTTTCCATCTGTATTTAAAAAATGCAAAGAGCCAGGCAAAAATATAAAATGTGGGTGTTTGTGTGAGAGCAACCTGCCACAGGCATTCCTGGTTTATTAGTGGTGTCTGATCGGGCAACCCAGGCAAGAAAAAAAAGAGCACTTTCATAATGTACTTAAAGTGCTCTATTTTCATGCACTAATTTTGTACTTAATATACTAAAAATTATTCTTTAGTAGTACTTGTAGTACGTGAAGTACACCACTTCTTTCATACACTAGTTCAAGTGTACTACAAGTAGTAACTAAATAAATTTTTTAATACAGAAAAAGTGTTAAAAGCACATTTTAGTTTATATTCATGGTGTCTCAAAACAAAAAAGCACATTTGAGTACACTTTGATGTTCTTAAGATTATCTTAAGAAGGACTAAAGAATAATTTTTAGTATATTAAGTACAGATATACTTAGAAGTTCACTTAATTGTATTAAATGTGCACTTGTAGTGTACTTCACATCTTAAAAGTATGCTCTAAAAGTAAAACTCTACTTACAGATAATATAATATTAATAAAATAAATGGCCACTTGAGTGTACTTGGAGATGCTTTCATAACTGCGTTTCTTAACACACTTAAGTACGATTTTTATAAAGTACACTGTAATGTTAAATTAAAAGTTTAGTTTAAAGTACGTTTTAAATCATTGTTTTAAAAATCTTTTGTCGTGTTTCAAAGTGCACTTATTTTGATATACTGAAGCACATGTAAAGTACTTGATTATAATTTGTTTTATTCAAGTTAATATATTTTAAATGTACTAAACTGAAACATCATCATTAAAAATGTGTAATTACAATACATGACATATGAGTTTCCGTAGAAATAGCAATAAAGTATATTTTAGTTTACCATACATGTTTGCCAGTACATTCAGCAGTTGATTTATTTATTGATTCATGTTGATTTAAATAAATGAATCAATTATTTTGACATTTTATTCATTCATTCTCATGAATTAACAGTTTTTGAAATTGGTTTATAAAATTAATGAAAAATATAAAATGTGTATATTTATTTATTTAAAAGAATGGATGAACGAATCTCTTAATTTTAATTAATATTTATGAAATGAATGAATTAAAAATGTTTTTATTTATTTAGATAATTGAACTAATACGTAAATAAAAAAAGTGTAGTTATAGCATTATTTATTTATATGAATTAATGATTCAATTATAAATAAATAAAATAACATAAATAACCACAATGTAATAATAATATAAATAACCACAATGTAATACTTTAAAATTTAATTCTTTCTTTCTTAATCCATGTAATTATGTAGCCGTACATATTTTAAAAATGCAATTTTTTCAAAAACTCAAAGTGTGTTTTATTCTTGTGCACACTGCTTCTGTTTTTTCCCATGCAAAGCTTGCGTGCATCTCTAAAATATGAAAGTCAGATTTCATTATGTTTTGTTTGCTCTTGCTTTTTTTTTTTGTCCGTTTGTTCGCTTCATCAGCAGTCTCCAGGTGTCACCGGTAGGTGCTGAGATGCAGAACCATCCAGAATGTGCAACCTCTCTTGCCACATGCTGTGTCTGTACCTTTTCATGCATTTCTTATTAGCCAATCACCTGGGGAGCGAGCAAGATCCAGAACGCTGATTGGGCCCCTGGTGCCTAATCAAGTGCCTTAGCCACAGTTGGGCATTTGCATCATTTGATAAAGGGACTTCGCCACCACAGCTGCCCTTCATCTGTCACTAGTGTGATTTCTGCCCTTTTGCACTGCAAATTTATGCTGTAAAATGCATAAATGGCTCCAACATGCACAGCATTAATGACATATTTTATAGGCTAGAAATATAAGGCATCCTATGCCTCCATAAAACAAATAGTAACCATTTTATCTGAATAATGCATTATTATTTTTTTCCAGAAAAAATACCTTGAAATACCCACAAAGCGATGCTAATTTCAGTCGTTCTGTGGTATTCTTGGACGCTGGGAGCATGAAGGTCTTTCACTGATTGTTTTCTCTTTATTTCTTCTTTTTTTTCTCCCCATTGAGCTGTTTTAAAGGGAAAAAGATGCTTAATTATTTATACCTATGTTACGGCAGGAAAATCATAAGGACACTAACATCTTACAACAGGCTAAATCTAATATTCACCCCATCGTGTGTCAAGTTTGGATGTTATTCTTGTGGAAATTCCTCCTCTGTCAACTCGTGTTATAGTCTGGGGACGCGCAAAGCTGAGGTGAATTCTGAACAGGTGATTTCTTTTTTTCTCTCTCAGCCTCTCTGTCTCAATAGTTCTGTCACTGACTCTTCTTTCACTCATTTCTTTATGGCTCTCTCTCTCTTTCCCTCCTAGACACACATACACACACACACACGTACTCTGAAAGCTTCATTGAACAGAAATATGAGCGTTTAACAGGGTAGAGCAAAATTTAGAGCTTAAGAATCAACTTCCTTTCAGTTCACGAGTTGGAATGGAAACTGAACCCACGGGAAATGGAGTTTGAATGACAAAAAGAGAACCGTAATTCAAAAATTCAGTACTGTTGTTTTATTTAGTTTTTAGCATTATTGTTATAAGCATCATATTTAATATTTATTAATTTGTTTAGTAATTGTTGTTTTTTGTCCAGGAGGAGTGTCTCATTCATTCATTCATTCATTTTTTTTGTTGTTAATATTGTTATTATTATTATTTGAGCAGGAGGGACATCATGTATTTCATTTATTTTTTATTTGTATCAATTTTTTTCTTTTTTCGTGCAGGATAAATATTTTATTTCTTTTTAAAAATGTATTTGTATTGATTTAGTACTACTACTACTACTACTAATTATTATTATTTGAGCAGGAGGAGTATCATGTTTTATATGTTTTATTTATTTTAGTTTATTCAGTTGTTGCTTATTTATTTACTTCCAACATTTAAAGTTAGTTTATTTATTTAGGCTGTTTAATTTACTTGCTTACTTTCAGACAAGCATTATACTGAAAGTTTGTTTTCGTGTTTTCATTTCAAGAAATTGCACTTAGTAGTTGCATGAGTTTAATTGAATTTCAAGTGCTGTCATGACAACTCTCGGAGGGATTGGCATGGTAATGTACATGTTAATGTATTTGGTCTTGGCGGAATAGATCTGCTACGCTGCTGCGGCAGAGCAAATACCGAGACTTGCTACTGCCAATACATCCACAGCATGCTGCTGTGAGCATGTAAGAAATACTGCTGCTGCAAATATAACATATAGCATACATGAATCTATACAGGTGGAGCTGGGGAAGGTGGAGGGTTTCTGAAGCAAGCTGCACTGCTACAGCAAGCTCTAGTCATATATTTGAATGCTGAGCAGCGAGCTCATTGGCTACCGATACAGGAGAGAACCAATCAGCTGTGCCATGTGATAACGAAGTCATTACGTCAGATTGAGTTAGACCTATCGGACTGCACCATCAGAGTTTCATGCCAGAACTCTTCATATTTCTTCTTTGTTAAATTCAAATTACAAATCCGTATTCTTTTTTCTACCTTAATTCAAATTTAGAGATTGAATTGGGATTTAAAAAGGCACTTTTCGGTTCACAAAAAGGTAATTGCACCCCTATCAGCATTAAACAGACTCATTGTTTCTTATTCGTCTCATATGCACAAAAATATATTTTATTCATTATTCTCATTTCTGTTCTTCTTTTTATCCAACTTCTGGTTTTCTGTGCTGTGGAAATTGTCCCCTTCCTCTGAGAGGAACGAGGACTTCCTTATATTAAAACAAAAGATGGCACATGTGAACAAATCATGTTTGATTAAGACGCCCATGGTGCCTCCTCAAAACCTCCTCAAATCTTCCACTGTGAATTTTAGGTTTGAAATCGTAAAAAAAATTCCCACTCCGGAAACGCCTTCATTTGGTATTCGCTAAGGATCGCTTTTTAATTTTTGTAACAGTCTCACGATATAAACTCCCTGCCACTCAATGCTCCCTGAGAATTTACATATAAAGTGTCTGATAAGCATATTTATGTGTGTTTGCACATAACAATGCCCAACATAAAAGAGAGGGGGCGAGTGATGTGTTTTGGATATCTGTTTAAAAAAAAGGAAAGAAAGAATGAATGCGAGAGCTGTGGGGAGAAGGGACGGGGTGGGTGCGGGGAGAGCGCAAACGCATGCAGGAGATCCGTCTCAGCATTGTCAGGAGGATTTACGGCGCAGGTGTGCAGCCATCAATCACGGCGGCGTATGCCAAAGACAACTTTGTGTCTCGCTGCCATTTGTACGGCTGTCCACACAAATTGATCCTTAACAAGACACCTCTCCTCCCCTCCTAAAGCGAGGCTCGCCTTTTAACAGAGCCATGAGCGCCGTGCTTGTTTACCCTAATGTTGGGGAGAAATTAAATGTGACACTTTGCAAATGGTTGCATCCATGAAAACCAAAACCAGCGATGATTCTCTGATGTTAACCAACTAGGATTGTTTTGCTGCTTTAATATTCACAGACTGGCTTTGATTTATAGGGGGTAAACGCGCATTTGTTTTGCATAGTTGAGATGAATATTATTTACTAAACTGAGATTTCTCTATTTGCTGACATGTTTTTCTTTGCTTTCATGGTCGCACGGGTGAATTCTATCGTCTAACCTTTAGTAATTAGTCATGAATAAGCAGATATTAACTGCTGATGTGTGCCATCTGATTTTCTTTTAAATAGATAAAATAATAAAAAAAAGATATAGTCTGCGTTCCCTTGTGATAAAAGTACATATAAAAAAACAATTTACTTTAAAAGAATATACTATACTATGTTAGTTAACACTTCAAACTAAGTGTACTTCTTTAAAACATGACAAAAGATTATTAAAACAATGATTTAAAATGTACTTTAAAGTAAAACCTTTAGTTTGACATTATTGCAATGGATTAGTGCACTTTTTTAAGTGTACTTAAAAGACAAGTACACTTAAGTGGCTTTTTTCATTAATATTATGTGGAAGTATTTTAGTACACTAAAAGTGCACATAGTTAAGGATTTCCTTGCAGCATATAAAGGCCACTTAAGTGTATTTGTCTTTTAAGTACACTTAAAAAAGTGCACTAATCCATTGCAATAATGTCAAACTAAAGGTTTTACTTTAAAGTACATTTTAAATCATTGTTTTAATAATTTTTTGTCATGTTTTATGTTTTTAGCAGATATTAACTGCTGATGTGTACCATCTGATTTTCTTTCAAATTGATAGAATAATAAAAAGATATTGTCTGCATTCCCTTGTGATAACAGTTCATATATAAAAATAGTACATAAACTATACTTACTTTAAACGAATATACTTGTGAATATACGTGTGAACTGAATGAATTTTTTCAGACAGTTAATTGCATGTTAATTGTAATGAAATAAAAGTGTATTTGTTTACATTTATATTAAATGTAGTTAGCTGAACTTTTGAGTGCTTTTTGACCCACTTAAGTAGGACTTAAATACATCATCATATGTAATTTCATAATTACTTCAATTGTCTTTAAAATATGGTTACTGCCAATTGTACTGATAAGCATTTATTGTAAACTAAAATATACTTTAATATGATTATGTCATACATAATAATAAAATTTGGTCCATTTAAAATATATTAATCTGAAATATATAACATAATATAGCACTTTACATGATGTTTACGAAGTACACATCAAACTAAGTGTACTTCTTTAAAACATGACAAAAATGATTAAAACAGTGATTTAAAATGTACTTTAAAGTAATACTTTTAGTTTGACGTTATTATAATGGATTAGTGCACTTTTTTAAAAGTGTACTTAAAAGACAAGCACACTTAAGTGGCCTTTTTCATTAATATTATGTGGAAGTATTTTAGTACACTACAAGTGCACATAGTTAAGGATTTGCTTGCAGCATGTAAAGCAGATTTTAAGGCCCAGCAATGAACAAACATAACTGACACGTTGATACTGTAAACAGTGCTGCCATGTTCAACCAGGTGCATTTGAATCTTCCTGTGGAAAGCATATTTAATTTAGCCTTGTCAACAGTTCTCGTGCTCACTGTAAATCGTCTTACTATAGTAGTTTTTTTTTAAGTAAAAACACTGAGGAGTTGGACTGGGGGAAATGAGGGCTTTTGATCTTGGAAAAAAAAGATCAGGTTACTTTGGAAAATTTTTCTTTCTCACATTATTATATGAATGTTTATGTTCCACTGCCTTTTATCATAGTTTGCTTAAAGGTGAAGAAAATAATGACTGTTTCTAAACCGGTTTCCTGAACACTCCCCCTTTCTTGCCATTGGTTGGTCAAACTGAGAGCCCCGCCTCCAAACTCATGCCATTGGTTGAGCCAATGTTGTGTCAGGCTGATTTGGGTGTTTTGAAAGAGTCACAGTGTTTTAAATTATGAATTTATAGTCGTCTCTGGAAAAGGATGTTTTCGGCAGTGAAAAAATGACTCGATTACAGATTAAATAACTATGGTAGCATGTTTCTGCCAAAAAAGAATAATGTAATTAGCTATGTATCCATCCAAAGTTGTGTATTTAAAAATTGAAAAATCACATAAAGCATTTGCGAATAAAGCACTATTTTCATTAACTTCCTATTAACGGTTGGCACTGATAGCCTTGTGGGCGGCGCCGACATATAAGCGCCATTGTACTACGGGCGTCCCGAGTTCGCATCCCAGCTCGAGAGCCTTTTCCAATCCCACCCCTCTCTCTCTTTCCCACTTCGCTTCCTGTCCTATACTGTTCTGTAATAGTAAAAGGAAAAAACGGCAAAAAAACCCCCAAAACCTTTCCATTAGCTTTTTCTCACACAAGTCAAAAACCACCTCGAGCGAGCGTAACATTTTTTTGCGAACTTAGGGATTTAAATTTGATGTTTCCATCACTAGTTTCTGATGTGATAAAATGCGCATAAAAACAGGGTAATGGAAACATAGCTAGCTATTGTGACTGATCTCACAATTCTGACTTTACAAATTTACATCTTCTAATTCTGACTTTTTTCTCAGAATTTTGGGATATAAACTCACAATTGTGAGACATAAAGTCAGAATTGTGAGATGTAAACCAGCAATTTCAAGAAAGAAATTGAGAAAGTCAAGTCAAATTAAACTCAGAATATAGTTATAAAGTCGGAATGATGGGATATAAATTATGAAAAAAAAAAACACTTTCAGTTGCAGGACTTTTTGCATACAATTCTTACTTTTCTCAGAATTGTGAGATATAAACTTGCAATTGCAAGTTATTTAGCAATTCTGACTTTTTTTTAGAATTGGGAGTTTATATCTTGCAATTGTTACTTTATAACTTGCAATTATGAGTTTATATCTCTATTTCTGAGAACAGTCAGAAATGCGAGCAAAAAGAATAGCGAGATTTAAACTATAAACTAGCAATTCTGAATTTTTTATCTTAATTGTGGGTTTATGTCTCGAAATTCTGACTTTTTGCTCAATTCTTACTCAGAATTATGAGATATAAACTTGCAATTGCAAGTTATTTTGCAAATCTGACTTTTTTTTTTTTTTTTTTTAGAATTGCGAGTTTATATCTCACAATTGTGACTTTATAACATGCAATTGCGACTATTTCATGCAATTCTTTATAACTTGCAATTATAAGTTTATATCTCACAATTCTGAGAAAAAAATTTGGAATTGCGAGCCGTAAACTCGCAATGCAAGAAAAAGTCCGAATTGCAATTACCTTTTTATTGATTCATTCAGTGGCAGAAACCGGCTTTCATAAATAACTGTTGAAAAGTTTTATTTTTATTCTTTCTCTGTTTGAGAAGTCATGAGAAGTTGCGAAGTTGTGGCAGTCCGTATGCTCTCTCTCACTATTTTCCAGTCTTTATCATATTACATATAGTGAAGCACTGATCCCACATCAGTTATTAAGTGCCTTTTATTAACTGAAGCAAACTGGTATCGGCATCACGAAGAAACCAGAGACCAACTTCCTGCTGACGCTGCACATGCTCGGCCGTGTTCACTTCAGCGTGATTTGAGATGAGGACAATAGACCTATAGAATCAAAGAAACAGGCTGTACTTGTGAATTATTGATGCTGATGATTTAGCAACCTCAATGGATCTGCCCAGAACCGAAAGCTTCCTTCCGTTATTCTATACGTATGGCTGTTGCTAATTCAAGCTTGTGAAACTGGGATGTTTTTGCGGCTTCAAATGGAATCATCAAGAAAGAATTTCCTTTGCCGCCAAAGAAATAAGCTGCCAATTATTCTCTCAATCAATCTAGCTTATTCCTTAATGCCTCGTTTTAGAGTGGGTCTTAAAACTTTAAATTAACATTATCACTTCATCTCCAGAGGGAGAATCGAAGCCCAGGGAGCGTTTAGTCTTATTTCACTGACACATATGACCAGGAATGGGAACGTGAAAAGCAATACAATGACTTTGTCTGTGGCTGCAGGGGATTTATCAGTTCAAGAAAGTCTTTACAGCAGCTGTTGGATATCCCTACCAACATCATCAAACTTCAATCCGTATTGCCTAACATTAGCTCAATAACTTGATATTTGTGTTGGACTTCATTAATCTTTTCTTATTTAATTTCTGTAACATTTACATGCAGTAGGTTGGGACAGATGGGACGTGCTCCTATCACTTTTTCTAGCTGGGGATGCATCTAATAGAGAGGAACACTCTTAAAAATAAAGCTTCCTTATTGGCTATCTAATGGTTCCATACTGCCAAATCCCCAGAGTTAAATCAACTCTGCTCAGAGTACATATTGTCCCAGTCTACAGAGTGTTAAAGTAACACTGAAGCCGACTTAAAGTTAATGGGATAATTAAGCAATCAATTAATTGATTGATGAGTGAACATTATTAAAGAAAACCCGCTGTTAACAATGTTGAAGATGAACAACTACTGCTCAGGCTTTTAGACATGAAAACATATCACATAATCCTCAACAGTGGCTTCAGTGTTACTTTAACACTCTGTAGATTGGGACAATATGTACTCTGAGCAGAGTTGATTTAACTCTGGGGATTTTGCTGTGCATAAGAACCTTCAACATCCATAGAAACTTTCCATTGCTCAAAGGTTCTTTAGAATGGAGGAAGGTTCCTTTATGATTATTAAAATGTCCTTCACGTTAAGAAAAAGTGGTTCTTTTAAGAACTGATCACTGAAAGGTTCTTTGAGGAACCAAAAATGGTTCTTCTATGGCATTGCTGTGAAACTACCTATTTGCTACCTTTATTTTTAGGTGTGTGATGCCATAGGAGATGCTGAAAGAACCTTTAACTCTAAAGTCTTTAGAGGACCATCTATTTACGGGTGTTTTAAATAACCCAGAAATGGTTCTTTACAGCATTGCCTCAAGAAACCCTTGTGCTACTAGTGCTTTAAGATACCTAAGTAAGGTTCTTAAGAGTGATGCCTTAGGAGAAAACCAGTCCCATAAAGAACCTTGTGTAGAGTCTTAAAAATAAAGTTTTTTTTTGCTTTGCGTCAGTCTTGCCTTCACGTCGTGCATTAAAATAGTTTAAAGCTGTGTATTCGCTCTTTAGCAGCAGTTTTTACGGCAATATTTAAATGACACCCTGGTCATTCTTGGTGTACACAAAATGGTCCCACACTATCGACTTCAGGCATTTCTCTGGTGGAAATAAAGGATCACACGACTCTGATGACGTATGAGGTCAGTGCTGCGCATGTGCCACTCAGAAGTGACGAACGCAGAAGCACAGGAGAGAGATCAAAACAAAACAACGGTCACTAATTAGAAGTACAAAGCGAGGATTTATAAAGAAGAATGGCGGAGGATTATAAGCCAAGAGGAGACTGGTTTTCCTTTGCCAAAGTAAGGAAACTTTGCTTCCTTTGATCCTGTTAGCAAACGTTGGTTTTCACGAGACTCACCGGCGCATGCGCAGCACTGACCTCAGAGGTCATCCGCTCGGAGCTGCTTCCGTGTACAACAGTGAGCGCAAGCTACATTAAAGTGATTATTACATTTTGAATATGGATATTTTTCTTACAAAAACGCATCTATTCGCTACAGAAGGCCTTTGTTCACCCCCCGGAGCCGTGTGAGACACTTTATTTTTTATGGATGGGCGCATTTTATTTAACTGCTTTTGGACTGATGCATGCAACACCCGCTGAGTGCCATGAACCAGCTGGAAAGATCAAAGACAATTTTTTATAAAACTCAGACTGGATTCGTCTGAAAGAAGAAACACCTAGGATGACTTGAGGGTGAGTAATTTATGGGCTAATTTTCATTTTTGGGTGAACTAACCCTTTAAAGACACCTGATCCAGCTAATGAAGGTCATAAAATTTAATTCCGGGCGAGTGTGTTGCAGTTAAACTCTGCAGGACGTTGGGTCTCTCAGGATTGGGTACCCCTGCCATAAAATAGCTGTTTTTGGTTCTCCAAAGAACCTTTCAGTGACCAGTTCTTAAAAGAATAATTTATTTTTCTTAGTGTAAAGAATATTTTAAAATCTCTTGAAGTTAACATTTCCTCTTTGAAATTAGCATTTTTCATGTCAGTACAAATGGTCTTTAAGTCCAAACAGCTGATTTACAAAAAACTGTCATAATAATCCACAAGTAATCCACACCACTTCAATCCATCAATTCATGTCTTGTGAAGCCAAAAGCTGCATGTTTGTATGAAACAAATCCATCAATGAGATGTTTATACCTTCAAACCAATGCATCCTGCTCAAATACGAGTCCTCTATCCATAATATTGCTTTCTCCTGTAAAAAAATTTGCCTCGTCTGAATCAGGAGAGAAATATGCACAGATCAAACACTGTTTACAAGCAAAAACAGTCCAAAACAATTCTAAACAAGTATGTCAGTGGATTTTAATGTGCGAGACGACAGGAGATGGACTTTTTCACTGCAGGAAGTATTATTAGGGATCATAGATATTTTGGCTAGAAGCGATGGTTTAAAGTTTAAAAAATGCATTAACGATGGATTTGTCCCTTACAAACACGCAGATTTTCACTTCTCAAGATGTTAATTGATGGACTGGAGCAGTGTGGATTATTGTGATGTTTTTATCAGCTGTTTGGACTCTCAGTCTGACGGCACCCATTCTCTGCAGAGGAACCAAGTGATGCAATGCTACATTTCTCCAAATCTGATGAAGAAACAAACTCATCTACATCTTGGATTGCCTGAGAGTGAATACATTTTCAGCAAATTTAGATTTTTGGGTGAACTATTCAAATAAAAAGTTGTATTGGGATGAATCAGAATATGGTACCCCTCACACCCAATGCATGAAAGTTAGACATATTGATGAAGAAAAAAAATGTGCATTTATTGCAGTTTATTATTAATGTCACTTAAGATGACACATTGATATCCCAATAACTCCCAGCACTTTAATTTTTTTTTTTTACTGAGGAGAGAAACATATAAATGCAGATCAAATCTTCAAGGAGGAACACAGTGTCTTGTTCCCCAGAGTGTGTGTATGTGTGAGAGAGAAAGAGACACTGGCCTTGTTTTTCTGGGCTGCTGCTTGCACCGTTTTTCTCTCTGTCCTCTGGAAAGGAAAGCAGGGTTCCCTGAGGGGCCTGTTGCATCATGGGGAACTGATGAATCCTTTCTGAGGTCCAGCAGTGTAACCTGCTTTTCCACATACTTACCCTCCTAAGTACAAACACATCTGGGGAACAGTGCTTGTGATTCTCCAAAGAACCTTTCAGTGACCAGTTCTTAAAAGAATAATTTATTTTTCTTAGTGTAAAGAATATTTTAAAATCTCTTGAAGTTAACATTTCCTCTTTGAAATTAGCATTTTTCATGTCAGTACAAATGGTCTTTAAGTCCAAACAGCTGATTTACAAAAAACTGTCATAATAATCCACAAGTAATCCACACCACTTCAATCCATCAATTCATGTCTTGTGAAGCCAAAAGCTGCATGTTTGTATGAAACAAATCCATCAATGAGATGTTTATACCTTCAAACCAATGCATCCTGCTCAAATACGAGTCCTCTATCCATAATATTGCTTTCTCCTGTAAAAAAATTTGCCTCGTCTGAATCAGGAGAGAAATATGCACAGATCAAACACTGTTTACAAGCAAAAACAGTCCAAAACAATTCTAAACAAGTATGTCAGTGGATTTTAATGTGCGAGACGACAGGAGATGGACTTTTTCACTGCAGGAAGTATTATTAGGGATCATAGATATTTTGGCTAGAAGCGATGGTTTAAAGTTTAAAAAATGCATTAACGATGGATTTGTCCCTTACAAACACGCAGATTTTCACTTCTCAAGATGTTAATTGATGGACTGGAGCAGTGTGGATTATTGTGATGTTTTTATCAGCTGTTTGGACTCTCAGTCTGACGGCACCCATTCTCTGCAGAGGAACCAAGTGATGCAATGCTACATTTCTCCAAATCTGATGAAGAAACAAACTCATCTACATCTTGGATTGCCTGAGAGTGAATACATTTTCAGCAAATTTAGATTTTTGGGTGAACTATTCAAATAAAAAGTTGTATTGGGATGAATCAGAATATGGTACCCCTCACACCCAATGCATGAAAGTTAGACATATTGATGAAGAAAAAAAATGTGCATTTATTGCAGTTTATTATTAATGTCACTTAAGATGACACATTGATATCCCAATAACTCCCAGCACTTTAATTTTTTTTTTTACTGAGGAGAGAAACATATAAATGCAGATCAAATCTTCAAGGAGGAACACAGTGTCTTGTTCCCCAGAGTGTGTGTATGTGTGAGAGAGAAAGAGACACTGGCCTTGTTTTTCTGGGCTGCTGCTTGCACCGTTTTTCTCTCCGTCCTCTGGAAAGGAAAGCAGGGTTCCCTGAGGGGCCTGTTGCATCATGGGGAACTGATGAATCCTTTCTGAGGTCCAGCAGTGTAACCTGCTTTTCCACATACTTACCCTCCTAAGTACAAACACATCTGGGGAACAGTGCTTGTGAGTGTTTTAGTAGTGCTTGCAAGGGCAGGCATCACTGTTAGTATTGCTCGTACAGTTTATACTTTGGTGCATGTTGTGGTGTTAAATTCTGATTGGGCAGGAAGAGAGATGTGATTTATGCCTCAGGTATTGGCCTATCGGGGCTTTTTAAATTGTCATTTGTTTCCCCAGCATCCCTTTAAGTGTCACTGTGTGTAGGTCTCTGGCTTTGTGTCAAATGACGTTAACCTTAAAGTTTGAGCAGGTGTGACAGCCAAACTATTCTCATGACTTGACGGCCACCTTCTCTGAAAATAAAACTCACTTTGAGTTCAAAAACTTCAGGTTGTCCTCGTCATGAAATTGAGGATGGCAGCCATGACTAAGTCAAGACTTTTTCCTGAAATTAAAAACATCCTATCTGCCCTAGAGTAGCTTGGACTTGTCTTAGCTCTGAAATACACAAGTGCTTCATCAACATGCAAAGAACAGTATGAGCGCTTACAGAGTGAATTAACTCCCTCTCTCTCTCTCTCTATTGGCAACTTTGTTAAATTTGAGCAAAACACGTCGTCTTTTTGCTATTATTATTATTTTTTAATAAACAGAATTAATATGTAAATTTTCTATGTAATTAATTCACCTATATTTATGCCTACTATTTAAGAGTATTGCATATCAAATTTCATACCAAACCAATAAACTTAATATCATGCATATTTGTCAGTCATACATAAATGAAGGTTTCAAATGTTTTTGAGAAGTAACAATGAGATTTATGCATTACATACTGAATAACCAGGTTTATATATTTATCAATAAGTCGATTTATAAATAAATCTATTTATTATATGTAAACAATTTTCACACATTTTAACCAGTCTTGTTTCATCAAGCTAGTCATATTTAAACCATGTTCATACTAACAGATTTATGCTGAATCTAAAGAATGTTAAATAAATGTATTTTAAATAAAAAAAGTGTAAATAATTAACTAATAATAAATTGCTGTGTGCCGTAATTCATTTTTGAATGTACAAGCCCATTTTAAAGCACATAAAATGACAGCATTACTGGACAAGCAACATGCACATTATCTTCAGAAAATGTATAATTTTATTTAAATATATATAATTTATTAATGTTCTGCGATATTTATTTATTTATTTATTTATTTATTTATTTATCTATCAGATTAATTAACAGACGTATGCTAATTCTTTATCTCTGAATAGCACATTTTGAAAATAAGAATATTTAAATAAAATGAAATAATAAAATAAAAAAATATATCTTTTTGCTATAATTTGTTTAATAAATATAATTAATATGTACATTGTATATGTAATTACGTCACCTATATTTATGCCTAATATTTAAGAGTATGTATATATTTAAAATAATTATTTTTTGAATGTATCATTCAAGCATCATTCACATTTTCTCCAAAAAATATAACATTTTAATTTATTTATTTAGATTTGTAAAAAAAAAATCCACAAATTACTGTTTTATTCCATTTAAATTAATCCTTAATGTATTCTGGTTTTACAAAAGGTTAGCCGACATAGGTTAGTAAATATTTGTTATTTTTATCTTACATATGTTATTTTCCTAAACTATATTTGCTAAAATGCAAAAGCAGGAAGTCATTTTGGTCGAGGCGCAGGAATCATCTGCCAGCCAATCACACGCGTGTTCATGAACAGAGCATCATCGGCTGCAGCAGCGATTCACACCAGGTGAAATGAGCTGGGCCTCTTCCTCCTCCCCGAGCTTATTTACACCTCGACACCCCGTTCACCTAGCATCGGCATAGCTCATCGCCGCGCTGATGGCCCGTGATCTAATCACCAACGATCATTTACGAGCGGTGCCTTTGGTCATAAATATTCAAATGAGCTGTCTTTTGTCATGCTTTGAAGAAGTGTGTGATTTGTCCCTCTCTCTCCACCCCTCTTACACCACAATTCATCGCCACCAATCTGCGCCGCCCGTTTCCCACAATGCTCTCCATTTGCAGAAGTATGAGCAGAATGGCTGCTGCTGATGTCCCTCACACAGCTTACGTATTCAATCATCTGCTTGCATGTCAGTTTAATAGTCCTTTTATGCCCAGCATGTTAATTGAAATGCCTCGACCACACAACATTTTAAGGCACTATATGATCATTACAGGAAAAAAATTAGCTATTGTCATATTACACACATTCACAAATTCATCAGACATTTTTGGGTGAACTATCCCTTCAAGTGTGAACTCAGTGTTATGCCTTCAGATGCTTAATTGCATGTTAATTAAAATTAAATGATGCACTATAGTTTAAATTTATGCTAAATTCAATTAGCTGAACTTTCGACCAACTTAAGTAGGACTTACATGCATCTTTATATGTAATTTCATATTTATTTATATTGTCTTTGAAATATGGTTACTGTATTGCTGAATGATAAACTGAAACATATTTTAATGTAATTTCTGTTGAAACTTGTATGTCATGTATTTAAATGTATTTTAATACATATTTGAAATGATAAAGATGAAGTTTAAATGTATATTTAAAATATATGAACTTAAAATGTAATATTGAATGACACATTACAGTTAAGATTATAATTAAGTACTTTGCATGCGCTTTAGAATGTTAGTCAACACGTCAAAATAAGTGCACTTCTTTAAAACATGAGAATAGTTTATTAAAACAGTGTTTTAAAATGTACTTTAAAGTAAAACTTAATTTGACATTATTATAAAGTGCACTTTTTAAAAGTGCACTTAAGTGTGTTAAGAAAGTCATGAAAGACTTATTTTATTTTATTCTATGTTCTGCTTCTTTATTGTTTTGTGAATTTTTTTTTGTTCTTGAATCAGTTCGACAAACAAGTTGTTATTGAACAACTTACATTTTACATACATTGCTGTTTAGTCTGTCATTTGTAGTTTTACTTTGTCAGTGAACAAAGTCAAAGCAGAATTAATTTTTTCATTGTTTCATGTCTCCAAGCAACACACAGTACCGTGTTCCAGAGCGAATCCGTTTTTCTGAATGAATCAGTTGAGTGAATGATTCAGTCACTCACTCATAAAGATCACTGGTTTCGTTACTGGATGAATCAGTGTTATGAACGAATCGGTTGAATGAATGAATCACTCACTCACTCGCTCACTCATAAAGACAGTCACATGTCGCCACCTACTGGCATAACGATGTAATCTGCAGAAAAAGTAATCGAAAAGTCCCCACCACTAATGCACACAGACTGGAACGCACAAACAAACACAGTTTCACTTTATGTACTAAAATAACTAAAACTGAAATAAAAATAGAAACTATGGTATATATAAAAAACTAATAAAAATAACAAAAACCCACAACAAAATTACTAAAATTAACTTAAAAAACTAAATCGAGCTAAAATAAAATAAAATATAATAGTATCTTAATTAGAGTACAATAGCACTGTCCAAAACTCTTAAATATCTTAAAACTGTTCAATAAAAATGTTCTTGGATGATCACACAAGCAGTAAAGGACTGAATTGACAGGCAGCTTTGTTTCTCAGGTGCTCACGATGAAACAAGTTTGCTGAACCTCAGCATTTCTTTATCCTCTCTTCTGCCTACTTCTTTGCTGACAAGAAATAAGTGATAATAGTAATAGCCTTTTATTTCGTTGTGTCTTTAATTCCTTCTTTATCTCTCAGGAGCTTAATAAAGCCGTTCTACCTCACTGTCAAGAACTAAAACAAACAAGGTGTGCCGGACCTGATGGAGAGGTCCAATTTGGGCCCATCTTAATAGAATCTATAATAAGCGTTCAACTGCGCCATGATAGAATGCCACTGTATCTCTCGATAACACTGCGAGCTCTGAGCACTCGTGACACAGCCTGATGTATCTCCGCTGATGGGCTCCGTCTCAGACTTGAGGACAGAAAAAACTGGGGCAAGTGTCCCTTTGGTTTGACCACTCTATTTGAGATTGTCAACACTCTCTGTTGTTTTCAAGGGCTTTTTTGTTTGCTTCTTCCTAAAGTTCTTCTTTGAGGATCCTGATCATGATAGGCTGCGCAAATACAGGCTCCGATGAGGGTTTTACACACTTAGAGAACTTTATGATTATTTGCTACTGATGCTTTCAGAGAACACAGGAAGGCTTTGCTTTTCCTCTGTTAACAGGTGATATTTAGAACACTGTGTACAAGAACCTGGAGAACCTGTTATGTAACACCAATATGTATTTAAAAAATGCCACAGAACATAGCATCCTTGAGAACTAATGACTAACACAAAGCTGTAAAGGAACTAAATTAGTGCTGTCAAACGATTAATCGCGATTAATCGTATCCAAAATAAAAGTTTTTGTTTATATAATATATGTGTACTGTGTACTGTGTATATATAAATACACACATACAGTATATATTTTGAAAATATTTACATGTATATGCATTTATATATTTATATTCTGGATGCGATTAATCGCGATTAATCGTTTGACAGCACTAAACTAAACTGAAGTTGAAGTACAGTAGTGGCCAAAAGTGATGTCCGGAGGGGATGGGGCTTTGATGACTGTACAAGTTTGAATAAATCATGATATTAAATCATCAGAGGACAATAATATATATATTGGACAATAGAGGACAATAGAGACAATAGAGGACAATAATATATATATTATTAATATTTTGTTGGTTCTCTCTTGTTTTCACAAGTATTCATAATTTCTTGTCTTGTTAAATTCTTAAATTCTTCAACGATAGCCTGGTCAAAAATTATGTCTGTACAATTTGACATGATTCATTGTCTCTTCAAAAATACAGAAAACTGACACCAAGCAGTGCAATATACACAATCAAATTTGAACAAATCTTTAGAAATTTGAATAAAAGGTGAAAATGTCAATTTTTGTAGGCCAGACATCACTTTTGACCACTAATGTACTATTGTGGTATTTATTAATATTTAGGTATATTTTATTTAGTTTAAACTTGAATAATTCTATCATGTTAGTTTTTTATTATTAAATATTTCTGTTTTTACTTAATTGTATTATTTTAATTTGAATTAATATTTTAGTTAAGTTTTAGTTTTAGTAATTTTTTGTACTTAAATTGTCGAATTTTAATATCAGTTTTAGTTAACAATAACAACGTTTCAGACCTGTATAATTATTACTACCTTTTTTTCTGTGGAACGCAAAGGGAGATTTTATTGATTGATTTATTGTCCCTTACATATTGTGTGGACCCTAATATCCTTCAAAACATCTTCTTTGGTCTTACAAGAAAGAAAGTAAGTCATACACGTTTGGAACAACATGATGACAAAATTTCCTTTAAGGCCATTTTGGCACTGAACAAAGCAGACGACACTTTGCGAAAAATTGTTTTGTTTAGCTTTATAGTGCATTTTAATATCTTTACAAAGTACATATACAATTCTGAAAAATGACTGTTGCATTTATGCCACTGCTGTGCAAAACAAACCAAAGCGTGTAGGTCTTCCCTAGCACGTGAAGTGTAGTATGTTGACAAAAGTTTCAGGAAAAGCTGATGCAGAAAGACGCGTGTCCTAGAAACAATCTGGCAGGTCTGAGGAGCTTGAGTGGTTTCATCTATTGACAGCTCAGACGTGGCTCACTCTCTCGTTGCTTAATCCTCAATGACAGGAAGTTCTGTCAGACTCTTTTCTTGCATTTCTCACAACAAGTCTGAGCAGACCAACTTTAATTTCACGGGCACCTGTTCCACCGTGTTTGGAGAGAAGAAACAGACAAATGGCCAAGCTTATGTAACCACTGGGATCCGGCCAGAAATTCACAGGAAGCAGAAAATGTTCGACACAAGCCTATTCTCCCATGGCTTGCGCCTTGATTGCATGTGTGCGCTGCGATATGAGGTGTTCACGCTCGGCACAGAGCGCAGAATGAAGGAGGCCAGTCGAGTCGCTCCATTTCGAGTGTCCATTCTCCACCCTGCTTGTTTAACGTGCAGACATGGACTGGATGATAAATAGACGCGCAGCTACAAGACTTATTTTCTTGCCCACAGAGGAATATGTAGTGCGGAAAGGTTGTATGTGTGTAGCAATGCATGGAAAAAATCTATGGAAACAAAACAAAGCATGTGTGCTTATGACTTCTGTGCGTTTTTGCTTCCCTGTATTATTGACCTCTGGCTTTCTATGTGCCTTTTCCTTATCTGGAAAAAATAACGGTTGGGCATGAAGCCAATTATTTTGTGGAAACTCAGAAATCAGCATTGCTCCTAATGCAATGATGCCAAATGTGGATAACGCATGTGTTTTCATGCATGTGCACAGACAGCCCGACTAAGCATTTACCCGCTCATGCGACGGCCAAGATGAAACGATAATGAATTTTGCCAATCAAGTCTATTCGAATTGGATTAAGACAAAGCCGGTCAAATGTGGCTGCAAATGTGGTTTTGTTTGTTTACGCCGCTGAAATTTACTGACTCATCATCCCTCGAGGCACCAAGTCAGCGATTATGCGGGAACTAGTTTATCCGTTTAGTATCTAACATTTCATGGGACTGGGAGGGAAGCTGACATGTATGTTAAAGGAATAGAATATCAAAGGAAAATTGTGTCATTATTTATTAATCCGCATGTGTTTTTACACCCGTATGGCTTTTTTTTCTGTTCAGCCGAAAATTTATATTCTTTCATCATTTGCTCACCATCATGTTGTTCTAAAATTGTATGACTTACTTTCTTCTGTGGAACATAAAAGAAGATATTTTGAAAAATGTCTTGGTGTTATATTTTATTTATATAATGGAAGTCAATGGTAACCAAAACAATGTGGTTACCTACATTTCATTTTCAATCAATTTTTGGGTGAACTGAATTTAATGAACCAGATTTAATGTTTCAGGTATAATTCCATGTTAATGCAGTTAAATGAATATGTATTATAGATTATATTAAATGCATTTAGCTGAACTTTGCTCTTGTTATATTGCTATATTGTCTATTAAATATAGTTAAAGTACTGCTGAATGTACTGACAAGCATTTATGGTAAACTAAAATTGTAATGTCATTTTTATTGAAGCTTGTATGTCATTATTTAAATATATTTGTAATTATACATTTGTAGTAAAGTTTCATTAAATGTATTAAATGTGATGTCAAATAAAACACTACAGTTAAAATTACAATCAAGTACTTTACATGTGTTTTAGTGTTAGTCAACACATCAAGATAAGTGTACTTCTTTAAAACACAACAAAACATACTATTGAAAAACAACTATTTAAAATGTACTTTAAAGTAAAATTTTAATTTGAAATTATTACAAAATGCAGTTTAGTTTAAAGTCTGCTTAAGTGTGTTAAGAAACACTCATAAACGTGTACTCTTTTTAAGTACACTTAAGTGGTGTTTATACAATTACTTTTATATGCAAGTACTGTTTTTTTAATATTTGAGGTACACTACAAGTGCACAGTCAATATTTTCACAAGGGAGAAGTAATTAGAATCAGACTGAATCAGGTCTGGCTTTTGAGTTTTATTCATTGACTCTGTAGTTGCAGTGGTGAAGAGCTCACAGTCGGGGAATTAACATAACATAACTTACATTTCTTTTCCTCACATAATTGCCATCGCATCACTTTAGAAGATTTGAAACAGTGTTGTATGAACCACTTTTATGGTGCTTAGTGGAGCTTGACAGCCTCATTCACTTTCATTATATGGAAAAGAGCAGCCAAGACATTCTTAAAAATGTCTGCTTTTGTTTTCCTTTGAAGAAAGAATGTTGTACTGGTTTGGAATGGCATGCAGGGGAGTAAACAGTGATACAAATGTAATGTTTGGGCTAATGATTCCTTTAGTAAAGTAGATTTTCCTGTCTAGTTGTATTGTTTTGTTTTTGTTTTCAGTTGATTTTTTTTAAGCTGTACCTAATACCGTTCAATGACGGCAGGAGGCAATGTTTACATTGAGCATCTATATCTCAAATTCATCCTGCATGGTTTTTCCCCTCACGACTCCTCACTTTTCCGTCCCCTCCCTCTTTTCCTTTCTCTTTCTGGGTGATGTACGCTTGGTTACTCGCTGCAGATGTTACTGTAATGATGCAGAAGGCTCTCACACAATCAGACAGAACGGGAGAAAGAGCCAGGCGAAATTAGTCAAAATTACTTTGTCATTACCCTCGTCATTGCTCCTGTAAGTAGCCTGCATTTGCCCACGATTAGACGAGAGTTGTACATGTGGTGTAATGTGGCTTTTCCCCGGCTAAACCTTTGATATTCACTGCTTTGAGATGTTTTTTGTCTTTCTCGCGCATTTATTCTGTTTTTAACTGCTCGGGCTCTGAGGATGCTGATTGCAGAATACTGATTGCTGTACGTCAAACACAAACACACACGTTCTGATACTCCCTAACCATCTTCCAGTTCCCTCTGTGCTCCGTTATGACATCTAGTGGGAGCTAATTATTGCATATTGGCTGATTAGTAAGGTGTGCCTCATTTAAATCTCTTTTATTTGTGTTTTTGTGAAAATATGCTTTCATTTTCTGAATCACAGCGCCTCTGGATCTGAATCATACTCTACTGTGGTGCATCGCTCCAGGGATGAATTCTTGTGAAATCATTTAGCGCCAGGCTTTTAAATCAACATCACAACCAGTTATACTTTTGTTTTGTGGCATTTTGTGAAGTGAAATGGGGACAAAATGAAAGATGAGTTTTGGTTTTTTTTGTCAGGGATTGTGAAAAGTGGCCTTTGTGACGTCAGCCGAAAAGTAAAAAGTTGCTTTTTAATTAAAGATTATGATAACATATTTCAAACACTTTAGCATAATCTTTAAAATGGCTTGTTACAGTAATAATATACTTGAAAATAATACACAAGTGTGAATTTAATGTAATGTCTTTAGACACTTACAGTAATTGCAGGTTAATTGCAAATACATGGAAATTTATTATAGTTTAATTTAAATTAATTTATATTAAATGTAATTAGCTGAAATTTAGAGTGAAAATTTGATTGTTTTTTTTGGCCCACTTAAGTAGGACTTAAGTACATCTTCATGTGTAATTTCATAATTCATTATATTGTCTTTGAAATATGGCTAAATTGTACTGCTGAATGTACTGACAAGCATTTATGATAAAGTAAAATATACTTTAATGTCTTTTCAATTGAAACTTGTATGTCATACATTAAGGTAACACTTTATTTTAAGGTGTCCTTGTTACACATGTTACATGTGCTTACTATTATAATAACAATAAATTATGCATAATTACATGAAAGTAACCCTAACCCAAACCCTAATCCTAACCCTAACCATATAGTAAGTATATGTTGTTCATTAATATTACTCAGTGCCTAAATGTATAAAAACACTGTAACAAGGACACCTTAAAATAGTGTAACCTACGTTAAATATATTTGTAATTACACATTAGTAATGATGAAGTTGCACTTCAGTGGATTTAAAATATTAATATGAAATTTCATATAAATACAGTTAAAATTATAATAAAGTACTTTTAGTATGTTGTTCAAAAAATCAAAATAAGTGTACTTGAAAAGTTGACAAAAGATTATTAAAACAATGATAATTCTTTAAAAGTGTACTTAAGTGTGTAATGAAATAGTCATTAAAGTGTCTCTTTTTAAGTCACTTAAGTGACTTTATTTCATTAACAGTTAAATATCTGCAAGTACAGTTTTTAAACTTTTAACATTTGAAGTAGGCTATACTAAAAGTGCACATTCAGTACAATTAAGCACACTTCAGTTTCACAAGTATTCATTTGTCAAATGTGCACAATAAGACCAGAAATGTGTTTAAGGAAACATTTTTTTTAAAACTGTAATGTTATATTGACTTTTTGCCACAGTCTCACTTTCCTGATAGTTTCCTTGAAATAGATTTAAAAAGCAAAAGTCTCAAATGCTGCTTTCAGAGAACTATGGCTGTCAAACAGGCATGAGCTGATTGGTCTGGTCCAACTCCTCGACTATGTGCCAGAAACACTATATGCTAAAAACATGAGGATTTGAAAGAGTGCAGCTGATATTACACAGGCACAAGTTCTAGCTACAGTTTCGGCTTCACTTGCAGGAATGATGGGATCGCTTTACACAGAGCTGTGGGAATGAAAATTGCAACCTCCTCACAAAGCACTGATATGAGCCTGTGTCAGTCCCTCACATGATAAAATGGCCAACTAAGTGAGTCTATGTGACCAAGATACACAAATAGACGTATTATTCTGTCACCAGATACTCCGGACATGATTAAGATGCTATGTGGTCAGTTTAGTGACGAGGCTGTAACTGTAGAGTTGCTTCATACTGTAAGTAGTGTGTTTGGAATATAATACTACTGTACTGCATATATTTGCAAGTACAGTATTTTTTTCCCATTCAAAATGGATGTGAGAAAATGTGAAAACACAGAATGTAACTCAACATTGCCAAACAAAAGTATCCTACTAATTCTGACCACTTTAAAATAATCAAAATTATTTAAAATTATTTGTAGGGATGCACTGCCAATTCTGGCTGATACTGATAAGCCGATAATTAATTTTGTTATGGCTGACAATCAATGAATGGCAGATACTATAGTCAATAGTCAAGTAAAACCAAAAGAAAAACTTAAAGTAAAATCAATCGTTTCAGGTGTTACAGGTGAGTTTACGCATCACATCATTGTAATGGATATTTTGAATTTTGCTGATAATTACATTTATAATTGAGCTTAGGTGATAGCAAAGGTAATCGAAATGCAAAAATAGTGGAATTGTGCATGCACAATTAAAGATCCAATATTTAATACAGAATAATTTGAAAGAAATCCCAGTAATCAAAATGGCATGGATATATTGTGCATCTCTAGTTGTTTTGCATTAATTTAATTGATTCATTAATTCATTTTATGTAAAACTATTTTCACAGTCTGATCACACAATGAATCAAATGGGAGATGTTTTATATTACCGCTATTCCCAAACTTTTTTTTTTGTCAGTCAAACGCCTTAGACATACAATATTTATAAATTATTTGGTTGAAGTACCATTGCAGATTTTAAATTAATATTTCAATAATTTAATGATACATTATTATTATTATTATTATTAATAATCTTTTTTGATATTTAATCAACACAATATTAGTGTACAGACATGTAAATTGTACTGTATTAATAATGCATGTTTTTTTTTAATGCCTGAAACATTAAAATGTTGAAAATAGAAGGCCAAATTTAGTGCATTGCATTATGGCAGGTGTTCTCAAACGTTTTTTTTTTGGTCAGCCAAAACCCTTAGATGTAAAATATTTACCTAAAGTAACCCCTGGAAGTTAATATTTCAATAACGTAGCAACATTCGCATGTTCATGTTTCTCTGATGTTGGTTAATGCTCACATGACATGCAAGGAAATAGATAAAATATCTAATATTTTTAAAAGTATTTTATTATTATTATTATCTTTTTCATTTTTTATTATTATAATACTTTCTTTTTGTTTTCTTCTTTAATTAGCACAATATTAGTGTGCGGAAGTGTTTATCATGATGTGTTAGTAATGTGTAATAATAAAAATAGGAAATGTGTATTCTTTAAAAGGCTTGTTCTCTTTTTTGCCCTGGTGCTTTATTTTAAGCACACATAAAATACTGTTTATAGCCTGTATTGCCAGTCTTGTACTGTTATAATTAGCTTTGCTTTACAGCCAGAAGTCTTACTGTGAGTTACCATAACCACCTCTTCCACTCTTAGACACCCTTTTCTCTCTAAGTCAGCAGGGGCAGACAGATGCTCGGAGAAAATGGAAAGTGTTCTCTTTTACCCCAGCGGTGTCTCTCTCTCCAATAGTCGCACTCGCCTTATATAGCACACGCTCCTCCCGAAATAACTTCCATTTCAGGGGAGTACAATGGATGGAAGGAATCTCACCCTTGCAGCCAAAATGATTCCACGCGGAGATCCGGCGTGCGTCATCCCAAAATTATCCCTCTGTGTACACACACACACACACATTTGGACCGCATCAAATAGGGAATACCAGGTACACACTAACACTGTGAGTGTTTATGTGTGTGTACCTACTGTGTATAGTAGAGCAGTGTACTCCCTCGCTCCTGACTTGCTGTTAATAGTCAGTTAAAGTTATGACTGTTTGAGGAAACTAAGCAGTAGGCTATCTACAAAAACTAGAGATGCACTGATCATGATTTTTCATGGACAATTCTGATGGTCAGCAAATGGACCGATTGAGATACCAATTGCTGATTTATTTTTTTTCTTTAAAGCTGGAGTCCGTAACTTTTGGCGCTCTAGCGGTTAATAAACAGAACTGCATGCGTCTTGCGGAAAAATATTGTAGCCGAAGCTACTTCTCTCTGTTTATGTCTATGGCGAATCACGCAGGTACTGGGTTACTCCGCAGCGGTACCTACCCCGAACCAGTCTAAATGAGTCCGAATATAAACACTTATTATAGGTGTACCGTAGTGATTCAGGACAAGCCAAAAACACGATTTGGAAAATGGATTCATGGTGTACTCGCTTATTATATACATTTTGTAAAATTTTGAACACAAAGTTACGGACTGCAGCTTTAAGCAAGAGACAAGAAAGAGTGCATGAACAAGCTGTTCATTTGCTCTACTACAGACTGAACTGGCCTTTACAATTATGCTAAAAATGAAAATTCACTCTCTGCCAGCAGGTGGTGCTTATGGAACAGGCAATACAGCATTTCCTGGGTTACCACTGTAAACAAAGCAGAGCTGTGCTTATGAACAATTACTTTAATATGCATCGTTCAGAGGCAAGATAAGAAGAAAATGCCTTTGAAACCTTTCAAAGACAGTCAGGTCCCTCTCAGAGATATCATAAATTCATATAAACTCCTACCCCCAACTGTATCGCAATTTGTTTGGCATCTCAACCGATTTGAATCGCCACATATTTGAATCGATTTTCAATCGG
>NW_015505479.1:678929-681046 GCF_001515645.1 Sinocyclocheilus grahami | reverse complement strand
GTTAATTATTCATATTTCCCCATGAGCTGATTCGCTACAAATGTGTTATTACAAATATATTTACAGTAAATACATGATCTACAAGTTTCTGTGACATTAATGGTAGTTTACCATAAATGTTTGCCAGTACAATCCACACTACATTTTAACCATATTTTAATGATATTAGAAGCAATTACATATGAAGATGTACTTAAGTCCTACAAAGAGCCCTCTAATTTTCAGCTAATTACATTTCATATAACATTTCAGCTATATACATTTCATTCAGCTAATTACATTTCATATTCAATTTTAAGGTGTCCTTGTTACAGTGTAATTATATATTTAAGTACTAAATAATATTAATTAACTACATGTACTTACTATATGGTTAGGGTTCAGCTTAGGTTTACTTGCATGTTATTATGCATAAATTATTCTTATTATAATAGTAAGTACATGTAACAAGAACACCTTAAAATGAAGTGTTACCTAAATTTCCACTGTAGTACATTTGTATTTAACTGCAGTTAACATGCAATTAAGTGTCTGAAAAAAATTACATAAAAATTGCACTTAAGTATATCCGCAAGTATACACTTAAGTGCTCCTTTTAAAACATGCTAAAGTGCACTTCTTTTTTCACAAGGAATTGAGTTGTATTTTTTTTTTATTTCGGGCCAGAGAAAAATGAATTTTGAGCACTGCAATGGACCATGCCTAGAAAAACTCAGGTAAGTGTTGTACATTTATAACAATATTTTGCACATATAGAATCAAATTGTTAATAATGTAAATCTATATATGAGTCATATGGGTAATAAGAGAAGTGGTTTTTGTTATAAGCTCTTACAGCCATAGGCTACAGGAAGAACAAGGTAGTAGTCTAATATCAAAGAGTGATTGTGACGGCAGCATTTGACTAGATCTACCGCTGAGCTTCTGTGACTGAAGCGTCATGAAATATTTATGTGCCTCATAATTTTTAGGTGGCCATATTCCAGTCATTTCAAGGAAACTAAATGGAGAACCACAGAACATAATACATATACATAATGACTCTGAGCCTTCTTTTTGCATGGTTGTCCTCATTTTTATATAATATTGCTCATGAACGCTCTCCATTAAGCCAGAGAATTGGTTTGTATCATCTCAGGTCAGAATGAATACATCTCACAAACGCAGCCATATTTTTTCGCATTGTAGAGCATGCATTGTGGATCTATTCACAATTCACAATACTTGCATGCTCGTGCCAATCAAACAACCGTCCTGTAGCCGGTGTGCCAAAACCTGCAGGAGACCCAATACGGGCCATGCTGAGTGTAGTTTATCTTCACAAATAATTGTAGCGAGGAAATAGGAAAAAGCCGCAGTGTGAGTCAAAGGAACCCAAAATAAATATTGCAGGTATGGGGTACGTGCTGCGGAGCTGCTGTATTAGAATAACAGTGCCAGCTTGAGTAGACTGTGATTGCAGCTGGCCAATACCGTACATCAGCAGGACTTACGGCTCTGAGCGTTTCACTGCCAGCGGAAGCTATTCTAGAAATATATGGAGAGTGCTTGGACCGCATGTTTTGGCCCTCACCATCTCTAGTGACCAGCTTCATTTTCACATGGATTGTATTAATGGATTCATGCGGTCAGTGGCCCAGCGGTCACGTTGCTAACCTAAATGCTGTCAGTTCATACCCCGAAATGAATTATGAATAAACTGGTGTATTTTGTTGGGCAAATTTACATCTTCTGCTTACTGGTTGAGAAAAGCTTTAAAGGGGTCATATGATGCGATTTCAAGTTTTCCCTTCTCTTTGGAGTGTTACAAGCTGTTCGTGAATAGATAAGATCCCTAAAGTTGCAAAGACTAAAGTCTCAAACCCAAAAAGATATTCTATTTAAAAGTTAAGACTCGTCCACACCCTCCTAAATCACCTCGTTTAAACACGCCCCCACATGTCTACTTTACTGTGTGGGAAGATTTGCATAACACCTCCCAAATGTTCACGCAAAGAAAGAAGGTGTAACTTTGATTCTCGCTGTATTGTTGACACTGCAGCCATGTCGTGGAGACGCTGTGTGTTTCGTTGCGAAAGTGAAACTACTTTGTTTGGTCTTCCAAAAGAGGACACGAC
>NW_015505479.1:675169-677978 GCF_001515645.1 Sinocyclocheilus grahami | reverse complement strand
AAACGCGAGTTTTGGGCAGTGTAGAGTAGCGCTTGTTGTTTGTCATTTCTGCGATCACAAATGCAGACATAGTTTTATGTTTAGGCGGCACGGTGCAACGCAACGCGTAAAAAGACAGTATAAGTCATTATAATCTGTAATTATGTCCCCACTGGATGCAACAAATACCTCGTTTATAATGGGTTTTATTGGTTTTGTCTCGTCACACCGGGACACAGCACAATATGGTAAGGGGCGTAACATTTCCATCACACGCTTGAGGTTTTCGGCCAATCACAACGCACTGGATAGCTGGCCAATCAGAGCACACCTCGCTTTTCAGACCGATGAGCTTTGTAAAAATCGACGTGTTTCAGAAAGGCGGGGCATAGAGGAGAATCAGTAATGTACAGTATGTGGAAACATTTTTTTTAATAATGTTTTTTGAACCTTAACCGCATAAACTTATTTCATTACACTAAATACACAAACTAATGTTCTTTTTTAGCAACGTCATATGACCCCTTTAATAAAAAAAGATGTAAATACATATTATGTAGGTAAATTGGGTCAAAGTGTGTGTGTGTGTGTGTGTGTGTGTGTGTGTGCTGGTATTCACTACGTTATGAAGGAGGATATATACACAAGGATGTAGCTAGTAATACCAGTACATTTTGAACTTGTGGGGACATCTTTTAGGTCCCCATGAGGAAACAGGGTTATAAATGATACAGAATGACGTGTTTTAAAAATCAAAAAATGCAAGATTTTCTAAAAATATATTTTTTAAGTTATATGAAATTCAACACTTATTTAAATTTCTTGTACAATATATATATATATATATATATATATATAAAACATTAAAAGATTAAGAAAACATTAACACATTTAAAAAAAACTGTGCAAAATTACTAAAACTACTTGAACTTGAATAACTTAAACTTACTAAAATATTAACAAACATACAAAAAAACCCCCACAAACTGTAATGGATCGCAATGAGACTAAACAAAAAAACAAAAACAAATATACAACTCAAATGTGGAGAAAGAAGTTGTCGGATTAAGTATTATTTCTGTAATTATTAAAAAAACAAATGGATTGCATATGAAATACATCATATATTATTATTATTATTATTATTATTATTATTTTACCTTGTATCTTACCTTTTGAATTCATTAAGGATTTATTTTCAGTAAATGTTTTCACACCTAAGTTGGAGTTTTATTTTATTTTTATTGTTCTGAATTTGAAAGTGCCTGTTAAATGATGAATAATTACTTTTAGTTACTCCAGATTTCAAGTTGTTCTCCTGCAGTTCTTGCGATCACTCGATTGTGCCTAATGACCTCATTTCCTCAATCAATGCGTTTCCCCAACAATCATACAAAACCACTGCAAATATTATTCAGCCTGAATGTGTAATTCATATATAGCAGTGCCGTTTTTGAAGCCCTTTTCTCCATCTATGGTCTTCAATAGACTCAGTGATATTATTTTATTAATATATAATATTTACAATATTACAGTGAGTTTACAGACTAAATGTAATTTAGAGAAAAAGTTAAGAAGGTGAATGTGATCTTGTCTGATCATCCACCCCGTAGCTATTTCTTCATTTCCAGCTCCACACCAGTCTGTTTTGGTTGAGTCACGTCGGCCCACGTCTGCGACACTCTAGCGCTAATCTAGCTGAGCGGGGCAGAAACAAAGCGGACCTGAATGCCTGCATTAGCATCGGAGCTCCGAGGCGCCGCGGTGAAAGCTTTGACATTTTTTGACAAAGCTTAGCGTAAGGCAGTAAGCAGAGAAAATACCACTGTTGACATTTCAGCGGCATCCACATTAGTGCGCTTGCATCATTAGAGGGATTTCTAGATCTCATGAGCTCTGGGATGTTCTCCGATCTCTGGGATGTTCAGAAGAGGGGATCCGGAGAATCTGCTGTAAGCCGGGCTTGAGCAGGAGTTGATTTGTAGGCCAGAGATTAACTCTACATGACTCCATACAGACATTTGTGGTGGAGCGACTCAATCAATGAGCCCAAGCTGATCATGAGTTGTCCTTTTTGTGCAAAATGACTTAATTGGCATTAATGTGTGAATGATTCAAAGTGGTCAGGCTGTCTTCATATGTTGGGTTAAATGGAAGTGAAATTACAAGGCTGATGTAGAAAGAGGATTTTATGTACACTATTGGTCAAAAGATAGACTGGTCTTATGCTTATCAAAAATACAGTAAAAACAAGTAATATTGTGAAATATTATTACAATTTAAAGCAGCAAATCAGCATATTAGAATGAATTCTGAACGATTATGTGACACTGAAGACTGGAGTAATGATGCTGAAAATGTAGCTTTGATCACAAGAAAACAATTACATTTCACAATATATTCACATAGAAAAAGGTTATTTTAAATAGTAATAGTATTTCACAATATTACTCTCTTTACTGTATCAAATAAATGCAGCCTTGGTGAGCAGAAGAGACTTCTTTCAAAAACATTACAAATCGTAATTATTACTAACTTTTTTTTGTGTGTATATTAATGCTGCCAAACGATTAATCGCGATTAATCGCATTCCAAAATATATATTTTTTGTTAACATAATATATGTGTGTGTACTGTGTATATTTATTATGTATATGTAAAGACACACACATACAGCATATATTTTGAAAATATTTTAATGTATTTACGTGTATATACTTATATTCATATAAATTATATCATATATAAATATATTTAATATATAAACGTAACACATTTTTCTTAAATATATACATGCATGTGTGTGTATTTATATATACTTAATAAATAT
>NW_015505479.1:629369-674988 GCF_001515645.1 Sinocyclocheilus grahami | reverse complement strand
AAATGTGTCTCATATATTTTATATATATATATATATATATATATATATATATATATCCTGTATCCCTAACATACAATAATAAATGAATTAAAATAGATACCGGTAATAGCAGGCATTATGTTTTTAAGGCTTAATTCAGCCAACAATAAAAATTCTGTCAATATTTCTTCAGTTGTTTCATGTCCATGTTATTTTTCTCTATCCTCCATATAATGGATATTTAATTTTTAGATAAATATAAGTGTATTCTGTTCATCACACAAAGCTATCATATGGCTTTATAAGACTATATTGCACAAGGGCTTGGCTGTAGTTATTTGGTCTGTGTCAATAGACTCAAACTCTTAAGGGAAGGCGGTTATTGTATGCTTGCTGCAGGAACAAGCTCTCAAGCCTTTCTGCACAACCTGAGAACATAGAGCAGGTGAAATAAGACAAGAAAGGCCTATTAGTTCCCCTGTCAACATGCATCCTCCCCCTCCACCTCCATTTGTTGGCAGCTGAAATATTGACCTGCTGCTGTCGATGAACACTCAGCCGCAACGTCATCAACCACAACATCTCAGGAAATATCCTGCTGTTCTTCTGTTTTTATCTTTACCAGTGGTTCTAGTTTTTTTCCACCTTTGGAATTAGAAAAACTGAATGCTCAATGCGTTTATAACATATTTTGATTCACAAAATAGAGTGAAAATCTAATTGTGCTGCTATTTTCTATCTCGCTATAATATAATATAATATGTAATACTATATTACATTATAATATGTTCCCCTCCAAAATTCAAATCTCATATGATAATCTCATATTATCTGAAAATATATCTTAATTTACATCAGTCTTATTTTAGCATTATTTATATACAATTGTAGTATTTATCATTATTTTTTAATGGGTTTTTATTTGTATATTTTCATATTTCATTTGATTGTTTTAGTAATGTTTAGTTATATGCTTTTGTCATTTTTATTTTGATTTAAATATTAAGTATTTTATTTAAATATTAAATATATTAAATATTTTGTCACTTTTATTTGTCACAAAAATATTTCTACTTTACTTTTGCTTTACTTACTGTTTATTTCAGTTTTAGTTTTAGTAATTTTAGGGCATTTAGTCATTTTAGTACTTCGACTTATTTTTATTTATTTCAGAAATTATTAAATTATAAAAAAATATAAATGAGAATGATATTTTAATTTATTTTGAATTTTTTAAATATTTTTTTAATCTGTTTAATTTTTTATGTAATATTGATATTTTATTTCAGCTTTATTTCAGTTTCTGAAAATCTGAAATAACAGCTGAAAAATTCAGTTGCTGATTTAAAAAAAAGTTTTTTAGTTCACAATAACAGCACTGATTTGCACAAGCGCAGCACAATGAGCAGAGGAAGCAAGCGCGCACAAGCGTCTCCACCTCTCCCATAGGGGGCGCACCACACATTTCACAACATCAGATCTTCACAGCACGGACAGAACGAGTCACCGCAGCTATCAGAGGCCTACGTTTTGTTTTGCTCCCTCTGGATTTTCCTACATTGGAGTCACGCTCCTCAAATAATCTCCAATAAGCAATAACGGCAGCAGAGATTAATTGTGTTCATTGTGCACACGAACCGATATCCAGCTCGCGCATCCATCTTCGCCGCCCGTCCCCGCGCCCCGTCACGTGACCCGATCATGCACTCCGACTATTCTTATGATTTTCTGAAGAGCCCATTCAGCTGTAGAGCTTAATGAAAGTCATTTGCTCACCGAAGCCCTTTGGCTAATGTAAAATGCAGCTCTGAGGACAATCGGCCCTTCTGTAGCGATAAAATAAGTCATTTTGAAAGGGGAGTGTTTGATAATTGAAAATGATGGAAGGGAAGTGAATTGGAATAGGCAGAGTTTGCTCAGCCCGAGCACCTGCTGGACTCGCTGCTCTCTTCATCTTTATTTCTATAGTCGTGGTGATTTAGTATGATTCATTCTTGTCCTGCATGCATCACTCTTCATTCGGCAGAAGTATCTGGCCACCGCTTCTTTTTCTCCAGCTCTGTGTGCATTGTTTGACGCACCGGACTGATTAAAAAAAGATACCTCTTCATGCACTGCGACTGCTTGTTTGCTCTAGAGATTGCAGAGTTATTACTGTGCCGCCTGCTGGGCCTGCTGATGATGTATGGAACTGGGCTTTGGGAGAATGTGAGGTGAGAGCCAAAGGACCCTATCGAAGAGTTAAAGTCGCAGATGAACCAACTTCATCTTTTTTTTATCTCTCAATAATGGCAGAGAAGCAGACAGGGTGTCATTGGGTAAGAACAAACCTCTAATCAAAACAAAATAGAGCCGCAGCCGAAACTGTGCCTTGGCAGTAATGCGTCGTCGGATCGCAAGCGTTCAGAAACAAGCAGTGGAGATACCTTGATGTGTGGCAAAATATATAAATGTTAATTATGTTCTATTTTTGAAAATTGGTTCATTTTGTCTAAGCGAGTAAAGCAGTTCCCTTTAGAAAAGTTAAAAAGGGATTTTTTTTGGGGGGGGGGGGACCACAAGCATCACCGCTTCACAGGCAAAAGAAGCTTCCCTCAGGGTACCAAACTAATTATGATTTTCTCTGTTGCTGCAATTTTAACGATATGCGTGATTAGGTATTCATCAAGACAGTAAACTGTTCTGTTTTGTTTATTTTTGGTCTTCCCATTCAGTCAGTTTTTCCTTTCCCACTGTTTCTTTCTTTCTTGTTTTTTCAATGTATTGGAACAATATATTATTCGTTCTTATACTGTTCCTTCCCTTGTGAAAAAGAAGTGCATTTAATTGTATTGAATGCACACTTAAAAAACAAAACTGCTTGCAGATACTATAATAAAAGGCCACTTAAGTGTGAAGAGTGTTCACTTTCATCACTTTCTGTGATTCTTAACACACTTAAATACACTTTTAAAAAGTGCACTTTACAGTATCAAATTAAATGTTATACATTTTACGTCATTATGTTTTAATGATCTTTTGTCGTGCGTTGAAGAAATACACTTATTTTGATGTGTTGGCTAACATAGAAGCACATGTAAAGTACTTGATTATTCTGATGTTTAATCATTCTAAATGTATTGAGTTATTTGGAAATACTTTTAATGTTTTTTTTTACCTTGTGAAAAAGAAGTGCATTTAATTGTATTGAATGCACACTTAAAAAACAAAACTGCTTGCAGATACTATAATAAAAGGCCACTTAAGTGTGAAGAGTGTTCACTTTCATCACTTTCTGTGATTCTTAACACACTTAAATACACTTTTAAAAAGTGCACTTTACAGTATCAAATTAAATGTTATACATTTTACGTCATTATGTTTTAATGATCTTTTGTCGTGCGTTAAAGAAATACACTTATTTTGATGTGTTGGCTAACATAGAAGCACATGTAAAGTACTTGATTATTCTGATGTTTAATCATTCTAAATGTATTGAGTTATTTGGAAATACTTTTAATGTTTTTTTTTTTATATATGTATTAAATGGCAACTTCATTCATATAATATACAGTTATTTTTAAATTAGGGCTGTCAAGCAATTATTTTAATAATTTTGTGTAATTAATCTAATCTCATTATAGTGTTAAATGAGAAAAGCATCAAACAGGCATTATAAAAAAGTTGCTTTAGAAATAAATGTATTATTTGATTTTACACAATTTATTACACATAAACTTTTAGGCTACAGTGGCCATGTTTTTTGTTTTTGTCAGAAGCTGCTTTTCAGATTGATTAGAGGTGGCATGAATGCATTTACACTGCAATTACATACTATCAATAATGCGATGGAATAAATGGGTATTAAAAGGAAGGTTTACACAAAAATGGAAATTCCTTCATCATTTACTCACCCACATGCCGTTTCAAGCCTGTATGACTTTCTTTATTCTGTGGAACATAAAAGAATATTTTTTATGAAATTTTTGTTGCCGTTGTTAATCATTTTAATGTTGATATTTTCTTGTAACATAAACAGTGTTATATACTGAGAGTGTCTGTTAATATAAAGCTGATATCTAAAAAAAAAATGTATGTAACTACCGTATTGACCCGAATATAAGACAATGTTTTTTTTTCTTGGAAATCCCACATGCCGTTTCAAGCCTGTATGACTTTCTTTATTCTGTGGAACATAAAAGAATATTTTTTATGAAATTTTTGTTGCCGTTGTTAATCATTTTAATGTTGATATTTTCTTGTAACATAAACAGTGTTATATACTGAGAGTGTCTGTTAATATAAAGCTGATATCTAAAATTTTTTTTATGTAACTACCGTATTGACCCGAATATAAGACGATGTTTTTTTTTCTTGGAAATACATCTGAAAAAACGCGGTCGTCTTATATTCAGGGTCTAGACTTTGACATGTCAATAATACACCCACAACAATAGGTGGCGCCAAATACACATAAAACGAGTGTGCCATGAAATACGTAACGTAACGCGTGTTGTAAAGATTGCGAGTAAAAACAAAAGAAAAAGAAAAGCTTACAGCTGCATGAGTCGGGACTGTCACGTTAGCCTGCTGGGACCAAACTCCCTTCGTGATTTTAAACCGTAAGACAGTACCCAGATTTGAAGACTACAGTAAGATTGAACTTCTACTGTTAATAAGATTTTGGTAGGCTATTATTAGATGGATAGCCTAAATGTTCTAATTCAGATGGGCTACCTGTTTTTTTTTATGGTAATGGTATATCAAAAAGTGTATATTTTTTAATGTGATTGTTGGTACATTTTACCAGTTTTTACCATACTTTCAAAAAAATTAAAATAGGAAAAATATGCAATATGAAAATAATTGAAGACAAAATGTGTTTTAAAAAGCCTTTTTCCGAAAGGTACATCTGGAAAAAGGGGGCTCGTCTTATAATCAGGGTCGTCTTATATTCGGGCCAATACGGTATTTAATGTTGATTTTCAAAATGTTCATTATTTTGGGTGATAGTTCACTCATTTCCAAACACTGTGGGGTAGAGATGGGCGGTCCTGGAGAGCAATTGTCTTGCAGAGTTTAGCTCCTTGCCAGATCAAGAGGGAGGCACTTTTTTCGGTCTGAGGCTTATTCATTTCATTTTTGGGCCTTTACAGTTTACCAAGAATATATATATTTTTTTGTTTTTGTCATTAAAAATAAATAAGCAAGCCCAGCTCGGGTGGCAAAAATTACCGTAAAAGTAACATGATGCATTACTTTCCATAGAAAGTGACCAAGTAATGCAATTAGTTACTTTTTATGGAGATATGCATTATTTTTAAAAGTAAGTTTCCCCAGCACTGGCAGCAACATACCGTACCACTGACTTACCTTTCCCTGAACTCAGCCCGGCAGGAGTTAAACCACTCAGAACAAAACAAAGCATTGCCGGTGCATGTAAGGCACACCTCAACCGTATTGGGCACTGACCCGTAGCACAGCAGGGGTTAAAGAGAGCCTCGGTCATTAGGCATGCATGGCCAATGTATGTATGAGGTAGCGCTCTGTACGTCAGTCTCCCTGCACCGGCATCCGTGGCTTCTCCTGGGATTAAAGTCAAAGCTTGTAATTAGCATGAAAGGCCCGTGTAGAGAGGAGAAGAGGATGAATGGAGGAAGAAATGACCCCTACTATCACTCCCCTCGCACGCCTATGGCTTATCGCTCCTCCACCCACGGGAATGTTTATGTATTACTCATGCAGTTCAGAGAGGAGCAACGCATAAGCCTCTGTGTGACAGTTCAATTTGAAATATGTGTTTGATTGTTGGAGAAGGCTGCTGAAAAGAAGCGAAAAACCTTGAGAAGAGGCTTTAGTCGAGAAGTGAACCACTTTAATGTGCGCCTGCGCTCTCTTATATGATTGCTTCTCGCTTCTGCCACCAGCTGCTGTTCATCATGGTGTGATGTTCGACCTTATGATTTTTGGAATGGCGTAATGATGATGTATCTCTATCAGCCGGAGTAATTGGGAGCTGTTTTTTCTCAGCACTTTCTTACAATTTGCAGTTTAAATTAAAGATGAGCGACTATGCATTTCATTTTGGCTCGCTCTGCCCTTCACTGTCTGCCGGAGTCGGATGCTGAGCAAGAGCGAGAGGGGCCACTGTGCTCAAAGGCCCTTGAGTTGATTTTCCAGCAAATGCCATTTTGTTAACAATACAGCAAGTGCCGATCCAGTGCTGAATATTATATTGGACAAAGATGAATCCAAAATATCAGCAGCAAATGCTAAATGAATGTATCTAGCTATTCATCTGACGTAGTGTCAACAGGAAACAACTGAAAAAGATAAAACACTTGATAGTGATAGTTCAGCCCAAAATTAAAAGTTAAATTTACTCACAGGTTGTTTAACACCTTTATCACGTTTTTTTCTCTGTGGGACCCAAAGGAAGATATTTTTTATGTTAATTTCAATTAAAATTTGCATATATATATATATATATATATATACAACAGTTTGTTCTGGTCCGCAAATCTAATTCTGAACTGTTTCAGAATTTCTCACTGCGACTGTGACCAAATCCACTCAAATTTTAGAATTACTACTGTTGTTGTGTCATGGAAGATTTTTGGCGAGAATTGACTTGTTTAGACTTCAAATATGCGGTTTGTTGATAAAGATAATGTCTATTTGAAAATTTGCTTCGGCATTTTCGGAGATGTGAGCTCCAGGATGTCAGCGGCCGTTCAGCGCTCATGAACCCACCGAGAGCAATAAAAAATATTTAACGCAGTTAATGCAGGGGCGGAGCTAACCCACTCACAACTGCTGCTACCGTCTCATTTTTTCTTGCGTTTATTTAGACGCATGCAGAACGTCTTTACGACCACATCAAACGGGATACTTTTTAGACATGCACTCGCGTTTATTTAGACGCATGCAGAACGTCTTTACGACCACATCAAATGGGATACTTTTTAGACATGCACTCCAGCTTTGCCTCAGCAGCAGGCACAAGACAAAAAAAAAAGAGGTGATGAGGGAGCTTCAGTAGAACATCAGTGAATTGTGGCCAGATGAGATGTTGTCAGGCCATATGCCAGTAAAAACGAATTTTCCTGTCCTGTGAGCCATTATAACGCGTTCTCTTCAATTGCACGCACAAATACGGCAGCACGCGCTGTAGCCTGTATCATTTCATATTAAAGCATGAATGAAACTACGAGCATGTGTGTCAGACCTGCGTCAAGTTCAGCAGCAGCAGCAGCTCTTAAAGTAATAGCAGCCAAAAATTACAACCCAGCTGCTGTGATGTCTGTTCATAAAGGAACAAAAGAAAGAAAGACAAAAACATGGAAATCAATAACTTTTGTAGCTTTAAGGATTCATCTATATTTAATTTAGAATTTAGTGTTTGATAACTTTATTTAATTTCTGTATATTTCCTACTTGCTGAGGGCACAGGTAAATATGACATGTATTATAATGGGTTTATGTGAAAATTGTTCACTTAAATTAGAAGTTATTTTTTAAAGTCTAATAAATGTTAAAATTGATAGCTGACAAATTATACTGTAATGTGGAATGGCTATAATAAATGGTTAAATATTAGGAAAAAAAGAACAATTTCCTAGAGACATCAGTAGTATTAGTATCAGTGATACTCGCCTAGTGGTACTCAGTCATAAAAAAGATGCCATTAAACAAATATTAAAAATAAACTGTCTTTGTTGTTTCTACATTAATTTGAAGATTCAATGTGACATTATTGTAATATAAAACTATATTTAAAAACGATTAATCGTGATTAATTTCAGAAAAATGTCTGATTAATTAATAGTACAGCATTGACAGCACTAGCATTTTACAAACTATTTGCTAGTACAAAGATAGAGAAGCATTTCGTATTTCATACAGACGGTTTTGAATAGAGCTGCTAACATTTACTTTCAGCAAACCATTGTTTGGCATTTTTGGGGTTGACAGCTTCTTGCTGGCGTTCCTGTTGACCTGTGCTCCCTTACAGCCTTGGTGAACTTTCCCTGTATTTATTTATTTGTTGTTGTTGTTGGGGTAGACGTTTGAACAACACGCTCTCTGCTCATAGTTGTTCACTCACCCTAAAAAGCCTCTGCATTATTCATTCCACCTCCGACTTCAACTCAAAACATTTCATTTCAGCTTTTATTTAGTTGATGTATTACTTCAAGTGCTGTATGCTCTACAGACCTCCATACTTTGAACCCGTGCTTCTGTCTCTCTCTGTTTCTCTTTCTTCACTCTAACATTTTCCTTCCTCATTTTCTGTCTGTCTTTGCTATATTAGTCATTACGATTATTAAAACATGAGGAGCAGATGGACACCCCAGAATTACATCAAGATAGATCCAGGGCCAACAACAACAACAACAACAACAACAACAATAATAATAATAACAATTATTATTATTATTATTGGTAGTAGTAAGAATATATTATTATATATATATAATGTTGTTGTTGTTGCTATTATTTATTTAGTTGTATTAATATTATTTCTTTACTTGTTATCAATGCATCCTTGCTTAGTAAAGTATCATTATTATCAATATTAGTACATGAATGTTCATGAATTACAGTATTAAAGCAAACCTGTTTTCCTATCATTATTCACTTCCACTCTTTATATACATACAGTAATTGCGGCAGTAGAACAGCAATAAAAAAGCATTTTAGTCTGTCTACTCACAATGAACAGAAATCCTGCTGTACAAGATTGGCTATACACACTGGCATTTGAAATGTGCTCACCCATAGATATCCAGTGTTTTGGATGGTAATGCATAAAGCCTAAAATGCTGTTTGCTGCTGTGTAGTTTACTGTGCGTGTGGAGTTGCATGTCCAATGCACATGCAAACATAATGCTAACATTTTCACTTGTCCTTGGTGTTTTTGCATTGTTGCATGCATTGACCCAGGGCTAGCAGTCTACACAAAGTCTTTATTATTACAGACACTGCAATAAGATCCGAATAGACGTTTTATTTCAAGCTCACCGATCACACGCTTGCTCACAAAGCCTCACCTTTTTGCACTGAAAAAGAAAACAATTACAATAGAGGTACTTCGAAAACAGTTGCGCAAAGGTGAAAACTCAGCCCTCTTTCCCTTTTTTCCCGAGAAGCCGTGTCACTATCAATAGCGACACCTTGAACAATTCTGTCGATGATATTGAGAGCTCTCGATGTCAGCAACCTCGCTGTTGACACTCCCCCAAGGCAGCGGTTCCCCGGCGGTGGCCACCCTATAAAAAGACCAATCAGAAAGGCCTGATGGAACTAATTTCATCTGGCCTTTCAGTCCTGCCGTCTCTCTCTTTCTCTGTCTCTCACAGAGTCGTCGGTACCTTTTGCTTTGCAGTCACGTTTCATCTCTGTGCATGATTCATTCTGCTCAATAAGCTCCAAAGTAAGCAGATTTGTTCATCCCCTCTCTCGCTCGCTCTCTCTCCCCGCTCTTTTTCGTCCTCTTTAAGAAGGCTATTGTGATTCATGGACGGAACCCTTCAGAGCAAATATTCTCAGGACATTTCATGTATAAACATGCTTGACTTTCCATCATGAGAAGAAGAAGGAGGGGAAACGGAGAAAAAAAAAACACAGAGCTTTACCAGCGAATAACGTCCACCTCGAATTGAACGGTTTGGTCAAGTTAGCATCTCATGCCCCAAGTGTGATAAATAGATTAGTCTTCAAATGTAGGGAGCAAATGAGTTTCTGCTCATATTGCATGAGGAGCCGTCACTCTCGCTAATATGTCGGCATTTCGGTGCCAGGCGCGGTAATGGCAGTTGAAAGGATAGCGGCCCCTTTAGCGTTTAGACTGAAATAAACAAATTTCTATGCTCTATTAATATATACATCCCTTAACTTGCTTGGAAACCAACCCTCTTAGCCTTCCACCAGATTAGGGGGTTGCAAATGCTGTAGCACTTGAATTAAGTGAGACGTACACAAAGAAAAAACCCTTAGGAGGAATAAAATGCTAGGGTATTAGCATTGAAATTTGCCATAACTTCTCTGAATATGCATTTAACAGTCTCGGCAGGGGTTGGAATGGGGTTGGGTTTGAAAACAACAACTGAAGTTGTGTTTGTTCGTCGGGCGGGAATGCAATGCAGATCAATATCATTAATAAAGTGAACATGCACATGCGCACACTTCTCAATTATAAGACAAACTCATTAGTGCAATTGACAACCCTATATAGTGTGAACCCAACCCCTCCACTTCAAACTGCCTCACTAAGCAACTTCAAGTATTTTTCATTTCTCAGGCCGACAGCAATATTTATTACCTTTGATGATGTACGGTGCATTGTGCCGGAATATACATATGGAAAGGGGGATTGGGGAATTTTGATTAAAATTGATTTTCCACCCCCTGGGAAGTGAAAAGTCAAATACTTGCACATTTATGAAAAAGATTTAGTCTGTTGACATTTGAGGGCCTCTTGATAAGTAATTAAACCCCCCTTTACCCAGGAAAAGGTGACAGGTAGCACTTTCATTTATCTTTAACACGTAGAGTCCTTAAGGGTAATGGACGTTTTCTACCTGCTGTTGGTTTCTATGGCCGCTCTTGTCATATTCAGCCTGTCTGCAGTCCACAGGGAAAGGACAGAATTGTTTTTGTCAGCACTTATAGTCACTGTTGTTCAAAGACATTACCACCAACAGCCTCCGACAGCACATGACATTAAAAGATGAAAATTCAAGTTATAGCGTTTGAATGGCTCAAGTTTCTCTTTGGTTCAGCTGATATACATCATTTATAGATGTTCGGAAATGCTAGCGTTACATAACAAAATGCCTTCCAAAAATGTTGCCCAAAAGTAGTGAAGATTTGTTCTTCTAGTTGAGGCTTTTTTAAACTTAAAGGTGAAGTGTGTAATTTCAGCAGCACTAGCGAGAGCGAGACCAAATTTAATAAGAAAATCTTTTTTTTGCCAGTTGTTCTCTGTCTGTCTTTGGACACCCATACTAAATATTTGCCCCAGTTTCCGCATCTTTTTCTTTTCTTACAGCGTCTGCCATGGTTCTGTCCAAGGTTTGTAATATTGGGAGAAAGCTATGCATTAGCATTCTCATTCATCTCAATGGAAGTTGCTTGGCCGGTGCAGGACTCTGTAGGTGTGTGCCATTGTATTTAATTGTTTTTAGACCTTAAATGCTGTGTCACTAAGTTTTGTTTTAGGCTAGTTGTGGTATAAATGGGCACTTTTGTTATTTTAGAATTTATAATTTGTTTTATTTAAAATGTATTTAATAATAATTATTTTTATGAATATGTGTTTTTTAATTAATAATATATATATTTCATATATATATATAAATATTTTAAAATTTTTATTACTTTTTCTTTAATTGTCTATAAATTTTATTAAGTTTTAAATTTTTTAAATTTTGTTTTTTTTAATACTTAGTTAAACTAAATGTCTTGGCAACTTCCTGAAATAAAATAAGTTAAATTTTTCTCTTTTTTTCATATTAGTTAATGTTTATTTTTTTCAATTAATGCAAAATGTTTTTATGGTTTTAGTTAATTATAATAACCCTGATGGGCACTAGGTTACAATTTATGCAATATTAAATATTTGAGCAATGCGCCTGTAAGTTAAGTGTCAAGTTTCAAAATATTAATTAAAATTACAAATACAATGATGTCCATTTTTATATTTTCAGTACCTTGTTTTACGCTGAAAAAATGGTGTAGGATTTAGTGAAATCAGTTTCACTCAGAAAATGGTAGTACATTTCACAATAAAATACAATAAATTAGTAACGCATTGAATTAAATGTGAAATTTTTAAGCAGAAAGACATAGTATTAAATAAAAAGTATTTTCTTGTAAAACATACTTCAGGAATCCTTTTATATAAAACTATGAAAACATTTTTTTTACACTATTAGAATTTATTGCTTACATATTTGCATTTACAAAGTTCTATACTATTTTAAATAGGCTATACTAATAATTTTATTTCATGATTATTTATGAATTGTAAATGGAAACTAGACATACTAGGCAGTTCTTTGCAAATGAAACTAGGAAAGGGGAGTATTTTTACATCCAGAACTTTACATTTTTCACACTTAAATACTGCGGGGGAAGTTTAAATGCAGAGAAAAGGCTGTGAAGGCTGTCAGGGTCAAGGATGAAAGGCCAACCCCCAGTGAAGGGCTCTTTTTCCCACACCTCCTGCCATATTTGTCTATGTAGGTGAGGCTGTCTGATTAATGATTCAGCTCTGTCCCTTAGACTGGCCACGAAAACACATACATCTGTCACTCACAACCCGCGGCGTCTTCCCTGCCGGGTGGCCACCCGGTACCAAGGGCATCCCCAGATGTTCCCAAGTTTCCATTGGCGACTCCTAGCAGTCTTGTGCTGACAAATGGCTGCCATGACATTGTGTATGATTGCCCTTGGCACCTTACTAGGCTACTTAAGTTAGCTGTGCACGAAGAGATATGGTGGTTGATTTTTGTGTCGTTTAAGGTTAAAATCAAAGTAAAATATATTTTATTTCTGTAGTCTAATATATGTGAGTGGAACAAGAAGTAAACTTAAGCATACTTTTAAAAAGAGTACAGAAATAACATAAAAAATACAGACTTTTATATTAAGGTGTCCTTGTTACAGTGTAATTATACATTTAAGTACTGAGCAATATTAATTAACTACATGTACTGACCATATGGTTAGGTTTAGGATTGGGGTTACTTGCATGTAATTATGCATGATTAATTGTTATTATAATAGTAAGGGCATGTAACGTGTAACAAGGACACCTTAAAATTAAGTGTTACCGAATATACTTAAGCGTGAAGTATGAGGACACGTAACTGCATGTTAATGGCAATTAAGTGAAATATAGTATACATTTTTATTAAATGCAGTTAGCTGAACTTTAAAGTGCTTTTTTACCCACTTAAGTAGGACTTAAGTACACACCTTTATATGTACATTCATAATTAATATTACTTTGAAATATGGTTAAAATGTACAGATGAATGTACTGAGAAGCATTTATGATCAACTAAAATACACTTTAATGACATTTCATTTCTGAAAGTAGTATGTCATGTATTTAAGTATATTTGTAATTACACATTTGGAATGATGAAGTTGCAGTTTAGTACATTTAAAAAATATATGAACTTTAAATGTAATATTGAATTACACGCTACAGTTAAAATTCTAATCAAGTACTTGTAGGGATGTAACGATTAACCGCGAGCCGGTTGAAAATCAATTAAAATACGTGACGATTAAAATCGGTTGAGATGCTAAACAAATCGCGAGACAATTGGGGTAGGAGTTTATATGAATGTATGTCTGAGGGGAACTTACTGTCTTTAGAAATGTTTATGTGGTATTTTCTTTTAATCTTGTCTCTGAACGATGCAAATTAAAGTAGTGTTCATTAACGCAGCACTGCTTTGTTTACGGCGGTAAACACTATACCATTGCTGTTCATAAGTGCCACCTGCTGGCAGAGAGTGAATCTGTGTCTCATTCAGCTCATCTGCTGTTTCGTTTAGAAATGTTTTATGTAGTATAGTTTCACAAAACTGAAGTCAGACCATTCTGTTTTTGCTTTAAATTTTGAAATTATACAGTCTAATTTAGATTAAAAACTGCTCGTGTAGCATGTATGCTGCATCTTTGTTTGGATGATGATTAAAATGCAGTGGTTGCCTCTCATTTTAAATGGAAAGAGCACAGACAAAACCCTAGTTTGTTTATATTAAGATATTTATTTTATTTGTGTTACTTGCTTATTTGATTAGGGGTTTGTTTTAAAATTTCAATTTAGTTTTATATTTCACTTTCAGAAAGAAACGTGCAGCATTAGCCTTATAAAAGGACACCTTTTCGTTTACTGTATAATGTCTTCAATCTCATTTTGTAAAAATAAATCATGAGAAAATCGAATCGTGAAATCAAAATCGTGAATCGAATCGTGAGTTGAGTGAATCGTTACATCCCTAAGTACTTGTGCTTTAACATGTTAATCAACACATCAAAATAAGTGTACTTCTTTAAAGTGTAACAAAACAATATGATTTAAAAGTGTACTTAAGTGTGCTAAGAACCAGTCATGAAAGTATCTCTCTTTATGTCACTTAAGTGGCCTTTTATTTCATTATATTATCTGCAAGTACATATTTCTTTTTCACTTTTAGGATTTTGAAATACACTATAAGTGCACATTCAGTATAATTAAGTGCACTTAGGGAAATAATGCACAGCAATGTTTGATTTCATGTTGACTTTACGGACAGAGCGTCAACAGTCTTTCGAATAAGGCCAGGATTGTGCATTAAGAAAGTAAACGGTGTCAGTCTTGATTTCATGTTGAGTTTATAAGAATAGTGTGCAACCATGATGCAACTGTATTGAGGGTACATGCAATTTTACTTCCTCCACGTATGATCAAGGCAGGTGCCTATGATCACTGATGTTTGACAGGAATATATATATATATATAATTATTATTTTTTTGCTTTTGACTGGCCTGTCATGACAAAGTAATGTGAAACAAACTAATTCAACCTTTTTGGTTTCAAATGCATGGCCAGATCACACTCATCTTATCATGTTAATTAGAAAAGTTCTTAAAAAGACAATCATTAACTGTGTCAAAATGGCCTGCATGCGTCCATGCGCTTTCACTCCATGCACTTTAGCACGATAACAAGCTGGATCTCAGTAATCGTTCCTCTAAACTTCAAAATGGCGTTTCCAAATATGTTTTTATTCTGTACGTGCTTCTCTTATTTTCTTTTTGCAATGGGAAAATCCAAGTCAAAAAGCAAAGCAAACAAACAAACAAAGAAAAAAGTAATCAAATTCAGCAGAGGCGTTGGTTTATAAATGAGGTTTGCGCCAAGCGTCATAACGTTATTTAGATTTCTGTGTACTGAGACCTTGTTCCGGCTCCCAACAGCACTGCGACAGAATCAGATGTGAATATAAGCTGATGTTGGGAAATTGGCTTGTTATGTGCTGATGCTTTGGAGACCAAAGCCTGAGTGGTGAACAGAGTGGGGAAAAAATGAAATCTGTGGTGCAGACTGATGTTTTAATTACTTGAATTGGAATGATAACAGCGTTCCTCTCTGAGAATGATGCAAATTAATAGAGTGAGAGAAGAGTCGGCCCTCTCCAGAGCGCGGCTCATTTCCGAGCATGTGCCGAGATGTTTGGGATTCTCCCTCCTCTCTGGATTCAGTCTCAGCAGTGAGCAATTCGAAAACATTCATCAGACTGTATCATATTTTGGTGTTTGCCACTCCAGTGTTGTAACCAGCACTATTCAAAATAAGCATAAGCATTGATGAGATTCATACATGAGGCTTGAATATTGTCATTTCCACATCCATCTCATTCGCATTTGATCCGTTTTTGCCTGATGTAGTTGCTGCTTGGAATGATTGGATCTTATTAGCAACATTGTATTTTTAAATTGATTGCTAAAGAGTTTGTTTGTATTATATAACATGCAATAAATTCAAATCTTCAAGATACAAATTGTTGCTGTAAAAGTGTCCCTCTTAACTGGCATTGGCAGTCTGCACCTGAAAAAAACTAAATGTCCTTATGCCTTTGCAAATCCTTATGCTGTTGTTTGTACTTTGAAACACAAAAGAAGGTATTTAGAAGAATGCTCATGCAGCTCTTTTTTACACAGTAGTTCATACCAGCCAGATTCAGTTTGATTCAGGTTCATTTGGTTATATTTCAGATGATAAATTGTATTTTAATTATGATCACAATTTCACAGATTAAGCATAATTGTCTGTGATATTTGCACTGTACACTCTTAAAAATAAAGGTGCTTCGAAAGGTTCTTCAAGCGATGCCATAGAAGAACCATTTTTGGTTCCACAAAGAACCATTCAGTCAAAGGTTCTTTAAAGAACCATCTCTTTCTTACCTTTTTATAATCTGAAGAACCTTCTTTCGCCACAAAGAACCTTTTGTGAAACAGAAAAGTTCTTCAGATGTTGAAGGTTCTTTATGGAACCATTTAGACAAAAAGGTTCTTCTATGGCATCGTGAAGCGCCTTTATTTTTAAGAGTGTACTTGCACTCTGAAAACTTATTTATGGGGGGGGTTTGTCCATTCATTTACAGCCTCATCTCTGTGTAAATTGCAAAGACGCAAATTTGTGAAAATTACAATATGTATTTCGTGTTCAGTCTAGTAATGCGTATGTGTGCAGATGCATAATGTTTTTTTTTACAAAGTGACATCGCCAACTACTGACCTGGCATGAATAACACAGTGTTTTTAGTTGTCTTTGCAGATCCGTGTAAACGGGGATTACTATGAGCTAGAATGTGCAGCCTGATATAAACTTTCACTTTAGAGTGAATATATGGATTTAGAGCATGTTATCATTTTTTCATATTTTCTCCTTTTGTGTTCTATGGAAAATATAACAGCATATGGATTTGGAACGGCATGAGGGTGATTCATTTTTTGGTAAATTATTCCTCAAATCTCTCCACTGAGTGTCACACCTCATTGAGCCCCACAAATGTAATCATCGAAACGGATCACATTTGAAATCATGCAGGAAAAATCGGATCTAAATTAGAATCAGCTCCAGTCATAGATGTGGAAGAGCCACAGATCCGACTCCAGCTCCTTCCTGTTTCTATAAAACACATCTTTGTGGTACAGTCTTGGATTACACTGTCAGTCAACCCTTTGCTTTTTGGCACCATTATCCGAAAATGAGAGAAAGTTTGTTTGGATGGCTTGTTTTTAACAAGTGCAGTCAGCTGAGTTGGAGTCAGAGCCAAAGTGACAGGATGCTGAAACTGCTATAAAGAAAACCTCGCAGCAGCCCTTTCACAGCCACTTGAAAATAGCTTTAAACTATGATGCAAAATATACTGAGAGCCACTGCCAGGAAACAGTAGCAGACATGCATATCAAGTCAACAGTCACTTTCTTCCCCAGACGTCAGCTCTCCTCCAATGAAATGGCACAGACTCAAACTCAGAACATACTGTGATGTGCCAGATGCCACTACAGAAAGAGGATTATAAAGTTCTCAAACCTAAAAACAGACCTCATTTTGTGTTCTCAAAAAACCCTGAAAGAAACATTATGAAGGCTTATTTTATAAATATATGTTGCAGACATATATCTGCTGCAGCCTACGCAGCCTGTCAAACGTTTGGAATAATTCCGTGTTTGAAATCTCTTATGCTCATGAAATCATTTCACCAAAATAGAGTAAAAATTTAATATTGCAATTTAAAAGAACTGTTTTCTGTTGTAATATATTTCAATATGTAACTTCCTGTGATCAAAGCTGAATTTTCAGCATCATTACGCCAGTCTTCAGTGTCACATGATCCTTCAGAAATCATTCTAATATACTGATTTGCTGCTCAATTATTGGTGCTCAATTATTAATAATGGTTCTTATTATTATCAACATTGAAATAAGTTTTTGCTGCTTAATATTAATGTGGAAACCATGATACATTTCTTTTTAGGATTCTTTGATGAATAGAAAGTTAAAACGAACAGCATTGAAATCGATTTCATCAATTTTGATCAATTTCATGCATCCTTGCTGAATTATAATTTTTTCTTACCACAAACATTTGAATGGTTGTGTTTCCACAATAAATACCAAGCAGCAAAAACTGGTTTCAACATTGATAATAGTAAGCATTGTTTCTTGAGCAGCAAATCGTGCTGAAAATCCTGCTTTGATCACAGGAATAAATTACATTTTAACATATAATACAATAGAAAACAGTTCTTTTAAATTGTAATGTTTCACAATAGTACTGTTTTTACTGTATTTTTGATCAAATAAATGCAGCCTTGGTGAGCAAATGAGGCTTCTTTCAAAAACATTTAAACAAATCTTCATTATTCTAATCTTTTAACTATGAGTGTACAAAATAATTTTGAATTTTTAGATTTAAAAAATAAATAAATTAACAATTATACAATAATAACATTTGTGATTTATATAACAATCCCCCTGTTGTAGTGTCAATATTGCCAATGCATTTCAAGGAAACAAAACAAAAAGAAACAAACAACAAAAACAAAACAAACAAACAAAAACATTAATACCACCAGGTGCCACTGAAGTCATGCCGTCACGTTCGCTCCCAACTGATGATAGTTGAACTGAGTGCAGATGCCGTCTGCCACACACAAATAAGATGAGAGCAAGTAACCCCTCTAGACACAACCATCCTATGCTATCTAATTGTATGGATTTGGTGTTTCCCTGCCTTCTTACCCTGTTCCATTAGGAAGTTGTTTGATGGCACCTCTGCTTTTTGAGTTTTAAGCCAAAAGTTGCCCGCAGCTAATTCGTATCCTTGATTTATAATCTTTAAGCCCTGCAAAAATGGAACTCTCTCACAATATAACGAGAAATCCAGTGAAATGAAAATCAGCGTAGATGGATTGCATCTCCTGGGTGATGTACATAACCAATAGACAACCCACTTTGACAGTGCAGGGAACTCTCTAAGGATGCAAGTCATTATGTGAAACCAAGTGTCGGAAATATATTCACTAAGATATGTAAATGTCTAGGCCTTCGCTGCTAGAAGTGGGTTTAGTAATTCTCAATCGTGCTATGAGGGACTTTGATTTTCTCTAACAAAATGAAATTGGTGCCAAGATGTCACTCTTCAGATGAGGTCTGACTGATGATTTTCTCAGGGCAAATTTCATGTACTCCTTAGGAACATAAGGAAAAAAATATGTAATAGCTGCAAAGAGTTTCACCCCAAAATGAAAATTTGGTCATCCTTTATTAACCCTCATGTTCGGTATTGGTGTAACATGAGTGACATAATCAGATTACTTTTATTAAAGTAACTAGTAAAGTAATGCATTAGGTTTTAATTTACAAGAACATACCCGAGTTACTTTTTCAAATAAATAATGCCAGTTATTTTGTTTTCCCATTTATTGACTGACAGCTCTCCTGTCCCCATGTTGAGAGAAATCATCAGTAAGTGCAAACTTGCAATAATATATGTATAAATAATATGTATCGCAAATATCCTTTATGTGCTTAATCCTGTTTTATGTCTTTAATGACATAATGTATAATGTACATCTGAATTTGTACATCTGAGGCTTATTTGGCTAACTTTTGGTGTGAAAGGGCTTTTACATTCACCAGAAAACAACTTTATATTAAAAACAAACAAGCAAGCCCAGCCCAAATAAGAAAAAGTAACGCAAAAGTAATGTAATGCATTACTTTTCATAAAAAGTAACTAAGTACTGTAACAGAATTAGTTACTTTTTTGGGGAGTAACGCAATATTATAGTGCAATACTTTTAGTAACTTTTCCCAACACTGCTCATGTTGTTCTAAAACTGTACTACTTTTCATATGGCTTCAGGGGATTTAAAATAAAGATAAAAGTCTGAATTGTGAGACAAAAATTTGCCAATAACCTTTTTTCTTTTTTTTATTCTGTTGCTGAAAAATGACCTATGCTCTTTCTAAACATCTGTAGTCAGTTCTGAGAAAAAAGCCAGAATTGTGAGATATAAACTATATATAAATTATTGTATATAAATGCAGAATCGAGAAAAAAAAAGTCAGAATTGCATGCTTTTAACTTGCAATTGTGAGTTTATAACCAACAATTGCCAGCTAAAAAGTCAGAATTGTGAGATAAAACGATGTAAAAGTAGCCCAATTCCACAGGAATTTTTTTATTAAATATATCTCTAAATTATTCCGTGGCGGAAACAGGCTTCCATAATTTTTTGACCTTCTTTGTCATTTCGTATACATGCATCAGAAATTGGACTTACAGGAGATTCTTGCATTACTCCATAATTCTCTTTGTGCCTTGCTTCTTGGGATAATGTTTCTATTTGAGTATTTCTATTGTATAGAAGGGGTAAATTGTGTTGGCTAACTGTTCCCCAAAATTGCTTCACTTTCTTACATGGATTGGTATTTGTTAAAGCAGTGAACGAACAGGACCCGGGGCAGTCATGGTGTGTTAGTTTCCACGGTAGAACCCTATTTTATGAGCACATGTGACTCCGCGAGGCACGGCGTAATAGAATAGAAAATTGAGAGTATGACTTTAAATGAATATGCACTTTTTTTCACGAAGCGAAGATTGAATGTGAAAATTGCCTGTCATAATGTCATCAGACATTGCGAGGGGAATATGAGGATAATCAGTGCCTAATCAGCGCTGTGCAGTGTGCTGTGATAGTGGAGGCTCCATTGCTATTCTGTTTGCTGCTTTCTCCTCAGCTGATGATTGCACTGGACAACCTAAATCACATCCATTTATGCCTGAATGCTTAACATATATCTACCCTTGTCGTATATATATCTTATTATATCTTGATATTTGAAACTGATGTGCGTTAAATTAATTAAACAATGAGGGAGTCACCCTTCCTTAAAATCGAATCACGGAATGCTAATGCGACACCATTCATATCAGCACAATAAAAGTTTGCGGTGATCTAATTGTGAGTCGGTAAAGGTTAAATGAAGATCTCAAAGTAACCGCAAGAGCAAGCCGTCAAAATATCTATGCAGAGCAACACTCTAAGCACTGACCTTAATCAAAAGAGCCATACAATTGGCTACTGTTAGCTTAGCGTAGGGCTGGGCGATATAGCAAAAAAAATTATCAACGATATAATGTTTCATATCGTTCGGTATCGATAATTATTGACCTTTTTTATAACCTTTTTAAAAGCAAAGAGCAATAGAAATTTTTATCTGTATTTTTAAATTAACCCAATTTATTGAGACAAACAAATTAAAAATTAAACAAATATCTTATTTCGAATGTTTTTTATGCAGATTAAATAGGTTTTAAGGAAACTTTTGTCTTGTCTCCCGAGGCCACAGGAGGGCGCAATGAGCAAAATAATGCAGCACATAATGTCAACGCATGGAAATAACTGTCTATAAAAAAAACTTGCATTACGTCTAAATTAACTCATATAAATCAAATATAATTTCGTAAATTGTATAAACAATTATGAACAAAATAGTATCATGTATTTATGCATTGCTTAATACAAAGAGCCAAATCGCCCATCACGCAGATTGCATTTAAAAACATAAGAGATGCAGTGAAAAGGAATAAACCTCCACAAATTCGCGACGTGTTTTCTAAAAGTTTAAACTGTTTTAACTTTGCATGGCTACATCTCTTGTGTGAGACGCGAGTGCAGCAGTCATACAAAAATGTGAATGGCTTGGTTTCGGCTTTAAACTAATCAAGATCTTCTCCGCATTGAACATCTATATTTCTCTAATATTTTGAATGCATAACACAGCAGCGGCGCATCTCGTGGGCTAGACTAACAAAACATTAAAATGCAACAACGTCACTTACATAATTATCACCGCATCTCGCGCGCCACTGATGACGCTCCCTGACCCACTCCTAACATTCAAATGCAAATGTTTATTTTAAATTCGACTAATATACATTTTTTTATTCACAATCTCCTCATCACAGGCAGGCACAGCACTCAGCATGTGTTCGTGTTCGTGTGAGCTGTCGGCATCACTCATAGCACGTACCTATATCGTGCACTACATCGAACATTTTTTATATCGTTATCGAAGAAGGTGTACCGTCGATAAATATCGATACCGTTTTATCGCCCAGGCCTAGCTTAGTGTGAAATCTAGTCCACGTTAGCAGAGCTTTATGAAGACGCGTCTCATTACAGACTGATTATCAGTTTCAGACTGATAACTGATAAATAAATTAAATAATGAAATAAAAAGCCACTTAAGTGACTTATGCCCTGTCCACACGAATGCGGTTATTTTTAAAACCACAGCTTTTTCTACGTGGTTTGACCGTTCGTCCAAACGCAGCACCAGGTCACTGAAACCGAACATTTTTGAAAACTCCTGCCAGGGTGAAGATTTTCAAAAACTCCGGTTGCAGTGTTATCGTGTAGACAGCGAAATTTGAGTTTTTGGCTTGTGACGTCGGCGCCTGCGCTGTTATCTCCGCCTACTGGAAACTTTTTCAGGCTTCTGATTGGCCAACATTGCTTTATGGTTGAGATTATATCGCCACCTGTTGGTTTGGCATGCTCTTGACAGTGCTTCATAGCATGCGTTTGCGTTTTCATGTGGACGGAGATTTTTTTTAAAACGGAAGAAGGAAAAACTCTGATTATAAAAATACCCGTGTACGTGTGGACATGGCCTTAGAGACACTTTTAATGACTCTTTCGTAACACACTTAAGTACACTTTTAAAAAGAGCACTTTGTAATAATATCTCATTAAAAAAAGTTTTACTTTAAAGTACATTTTGGATAATAGTTTTAGTCTTTTGTTGTGCTTTAAAAGTACACCTAATTTAATCTGTTGACAACTAAACCACAAGTACTTGATTACTGGCCAAAAAACAAAACAAAAACAAACGTACTCAGCTAAATTTAAAGTATAACACATTATAATATTTTTTCATTTAATTGCAAATAACATGCATTGAAGTGTTTAAAACATTATATTCATTTCACACAAGTATATTCTTATAAAGTATATTAATTCTGCAATACGTACTCTTTTTAAAATTATGCTAAAGTGTATTTCAAGAGTTTTACTTCATGCATTCCCTGGGAATTCAATTTAATTGGCTGAATTATTATAATTTAATGGCATTTTATTGTTTTTATTTAACAAAATGTAAATATTTTGTATTGAACTATTTTATTCATAATAAATTGCATGTCCTGCCTTTTATCTTTTTAATAACAGTTCTCTAATATTTGTTATTGAGCTTTTTTATTATTATTATTATTTTTTTATTGTTATCTTCTGCCCAGAGCACAATAACTGAGTTCAATGAATATATTAGATCAGGTTGCTTTTTTGTGACATCTGCCAACCCTTCACTTTAATGAAGAGAACACATTTGGAAGGAGAGCAGCACATATGCAGACTTAAGAGCAGCTATGGTTAATTCTGATTAGTTTGGAATTATTTAACAATGCGGTTTGAGTTACACACACCTTGTAACTGTGTTATTATTGTGTGTGTGCTAATTGCTGCAGCATTTATTATGTCAGAATAAAGTAGTTTTGAGAGCCTTCCCATATGGCATGCATGCATATATAAAATAAATAAATAAACAAACTAATAAATAAATAAATATTTAAGATTATACAAAACATTTCCCAATTTTTTTCTCTTTAAAATATATTTATGTAAATATATTTTCTACCTCTATGCATTTTTTTTGGCGTTTATTGTTATTTTTAACAAATATAGTTAAAAAAATGAATTTAAGCATTTAAAACTATATTTTGCCTTCCATATATTTCAAGAAAATACATTCACATATGTCACATTTGAAGAAAAACCTGATTTGTTATCTATAACAACATTATTAAATCATTGTAAATAGTAGGCTATTCCATCCACATTTGCATTTATCTTAAATGTGGGCTATACTGTAAGATTGGGAAATGTATTTTCTTGCCACTGAAATATACTGTATTTAAAAATATATATATATATTTTGGTATATGATTGTAACAATGTATTTTCAAATTAAAACTATATATCACTGAGCTTCACTGTTTTCAGCATATTGTTAGCATATATTTAAAATGACCAGAAAAAATATAGTTTTTTGTCTTATGGGCTGCTTTGCTTTAATCATTAACCTTTAGTTTAGGGGCCTAATCTTACTATTAACTAGTTGCTTATTTGCATGCATATTACTAGTATATTGGCTGTTACTATTATTCTGCTTGACCATATTCTAGATCCCTTAATCCCTTAATTTAACAACAACCTTATTAAATATTAACGAGCAGCAAATTAGGATTTTTTTTTAGGTAGAAGTCATAGTTATTTGATAGTGAGAATTGGACCCCAAACTTACGTGTGACCAAGACCTCCTTGGGTTATTATTATAAGCCACTGAAATGTTGTCTGTTTAGGTAAGTGATATATGTATGAATGTGTGCTGTTTAGAAGCTGGCGGGGAGAATATTTTTGTGTGTGAAGCTCTTGAATGTGCATTCAGAGTCAGTGTGTGCAGGAAGACGCTCTGAAGTCGTTTTGAAATATCTCCTCATTGTTCTAGAAGTCTCAGTCGCATTTTTCTTTGTGTTCGTCTGTGTCACGTCTGCTGTCTCACTCCAACTCTTGGCTCTATTTTTTGCCAGCCAACTTATTACCGGAGACACAGGTAGCAGCTCTTCACAAACATAATATTTTCACACACGGGTGACAATAATTGTGATCTCCACAAAGCATGGATGCCTTGTGTTTGCAGGATGGCATCCTCCTTGTCTCCGGCGAGGTGGAAGAAAGCCCGTGTTTGTGCTGCTGAAGATGAAGGCAGCTTCTCTGTCACGGCAAACTAAACATTTTTGATTGCATTTCTTTAAATGGCGCTTTTTGATCGGCTTGTTTTGAACAGATGTGCCGTTCCAAACAGATAAGAAACAACCTCGTGCAAATGTGATGCCCGCAGCAGTCTTCATACTGTCCACTTTCTGTTTCTCCTCGAGACTGAGTTTTGATGTCAGAGACCTCATTTCTGTGAAATACCAAAACGTAGCTATTCTTTCTTTAAAGAGTAATATGGGGGACGAGAGATTGTTTCATTGTTATGTGGGTCTGTTAAGCCAATTAAAACTCGAATATACATCAAATCTGTAGAGCGATCAATACATGTATCTTACGTGACAGTGTTACAAAGTTTCACATATGTGTTAATAGTTGTTAATTTTTACAGTTTATAATTTATATTTGTTGGAAAAATTGCAACTTTTACAGTACCTGTTTGTTTTTTGCTCTGTAATTGTTTTATTGTTAAAAAATACCATAAGGTTTTAAGGTATTTGTCTATGCAGAAATTGGCTTTCAAAAATAATAGGAAATATTTACTAGCACACTGTAAAAAATTTTTTTTCAAAGTTGTAAATAAAAAAAGAGAGATTTTACAAGACGTTTTACAAGAAAACACTAATTCAGTCTTTCTACTTTATAATTTGACATTAAATTAGATTTGTTATCCTGTTAAGTAAATCCTACATTTCATTTGTGTTAATCGAAATAAAGCTGAAATAAAACGGTTACATTTTATTTGAGGGAATTTCCAAACCCAGCGACCCACATTGAGCTAAAGACTGGACAAGCTTCCCACTGAGAGAGTAGAGCGCAACATTAAACATAAAAGCATCTCAAATCTTCAGAATGAAAGCATTTTAATAGAGGCTTCAACTCAACAATAAATAGTCAATTAATTCTGTAATAAACCTACATCTATAAAAAATAAGCCACTGTATGTAATAATATTACTTGTTTTTCTTAAGAGAAGCATAAAACAACAATTTATACATATATACATAATTCAAAGACTGTTCTAATAACAGGAATTGTGTTGTTCTGTTTGCAATGGTGGATGAGTGCAGCTGTTCAAAACAATTCTATTTTAGTATCATTGTTATATTTATTATTGTTTGTGTTAATGTTTTGAATTAGATCTGAATTGAATTACTACTATTGAATACTAATTTGAAGTGAATTAGTAATTTCATACTGTTACTGTAATATATATTACAATTATTTATTTTTTTGTATTTTTATAAAATATAATTATATAATTTATTATATGTGTTTTCAAGTTTTAGTAATTTTGTTGTGTGTTTTAGTAATATTTATTATTTTTTAAAACGTTTTTATAGTTTTTTATAAAGTTTTAGGTTTTAGTTTATTTAGTTTGTTTATTTTAAAAGTTCAACTAAAAAAATAATGAACCAGCTGTATGAACTATGTACGAAAGAGGATTAGGGCCAAGCAATAATAAAAAAAATAAAAACATCTCGAGATTAAAGTCGTTAAATTTCGAGAAAAAAATTGAGATTAAATGTTGAGATTAAACTCATTAAATTTCGAGAATAAAGTCGTTATGTTTCGAGAAAAAAGTCGTTAAATTGCGAGAAAAAAAGTCGAGATTAAATGTTGAGAATAAACTCATTAAATTTCGAGAATAACGTCGTTATGTTTTGAGAAAAAAGTTGTTCATTATTCTCAACATTTTATTTCGACTTTTTTTCTCAAAATTTTACGCGTTTTTTCTCGAAACAAAGCGACTTTAATCTCGAGATGGTTTTATTTTTCTATTATTGCTTGGCCCTAATCCTCTTTCGTAACTATGAACTAGCTGAAATAAAATAAGCGTATTTATATTTAGTTTTATATTTATAGTTTTTGTAGTTTTAGTATTTCTAGTCTTTTATTTTATTTTAGAGGTTTTTTTCAGTTAATGTTTTTAATGGTTTTTCTAGTTTGGATGGACATTTTATGTGCAAGTCAAATCCAAAAACCTTCAATTTAGGCCTAAATATCACATTATATGAGGAATAGATTTAATTTAAGCTATTATTCACATATAAACAATGTTCAATGCACTATAGGGTGATTGAATAAAACTAAAACTGAAACTAAAATCAAAACCATTAAAAAAAAATGTTGTTACTTGAAATAAAATAAATGTTTATCTATCTATCTATCTATCCGTCCATCCATCCATCCATCCATCCATAAAAATTCTTAAACTTTTAACTAAAATTAAATGAAAAAACCTCTATTTTAGAGTTTTTTTTCAGTTAATGTTTTTAATGGTTTTTCATATTTATAGATTTAATTTTGTTTATTTTCCTCCTTTTAGTTATAGCCTTTTCTTTTATTAATTTTGATTAATTTTATTTCAATTCTTGTTTTTAATGGTTTCAGTTTTAGCTAACATTGATGTGGTTAAAAACCCATTTAAAAAAAAGTAACATCAATCACTTTGTTGTCACCCCCCCCCCCCATAAAAATCCTAATGTTGCTGCTGTGAGAGTTTACCTGCATAACACTGTTATCAGCTGATTTGACTTCCACTCTCTTCCATCCCACTCATAGAAACACAATGTAGCTTTGTTTTAATGTCCCCTCTACCAAGCACAGCTGGATATTATTATTACACAAGAAATCCTCCTGCTCGTCTACAGATCTGCACTGCAGATACAATCAGCATTTGTGCGGTCAGTGCAGACTCGCTGAGCTCTGTAATGTTGACAAGCTGTCGGTTGCTACGAGCAGCTATTCATACTGGGAACCTGTTACTGCGGAGGAATTTCATAATGATTAAGAGTCTGTTCAGTGCCCTTTGTCTTCAAAAGAGACATACGTACAGCAGAAGGAATGAGGAATGGGCGAGCAGCAGGTTTTTGGGTGTCTCTGGGCGAGGATTTGCAGGCTGTTTCTGGGTGATAGTTTGACTGGAGGGCAGGATTATCAGAGAAAGGTCAGACCAGAGGCCAGTACAGCATTATTGTGTGTAGACTATAACATGTAATTAAACGCTTTGGCAAACAGGCTGAAGGAGGTGATTGGTGGATCGTACCGAAAGAGCCGGTTTAGTAGATGCCCAGCAGATCTTTGATAACATACTGTAGGCTAGACTTAATCCGGGAGATTTTGGAAGTCAATACATGACATTTGACCTGATGGAGAGTAATCTGTGAGAAACTTTTATCTGTTTTGAACAAGATTACTGAGAAAGCTAGTTTGCTCAAAAATTTAAATGTCATCATTTTCTTTCGTCATGTCTTCCCAAACCCATACGACTTCCGTTCATCTTTGAAATACAAATAAATATTTTTGATGAGGATTTTCAGTGATCAAAAATTTAATTATCTTCAAAACTCTTCAAAATCTCATTGTAAAGCAAAAAGTAAAAAATGTTTCACTGGAAAAAAAATAAATAAATAAATGTTATTACAAAAATAAGTAGCATACTATATATATATATAAATCCATTGCACAGTGTTAACATAAACAAACATGGTCGGTCAGTTTTTGCACAAAGTTTATATATTTATAATCAAATCTAGTTTATTTCAATCTCATACATTTTCTTTATTAGTTGCTTGTTCAACAGCTAGCCATATTTTAACCATGTTGATTTTTTTTATCTGTATAAATGTAATTGTTTTACAGTGAACTGATTTATGCTGATTCTAAGCTAATTGAATAAGTGTATTTTGAAAAATATTATAATATTATTTAAATAAACCAAACAGATGGAATTAGCTAATAATAAACTATGCCATGACTTTTTTTGAGTGCAGAAACCTTATCTGTTTATACAGGTTTCATTTATCTATGACCGACAAATATGCATTACACTGAATTTATTAGTTTATGTTCAAATAAACATCCAAATGGATGGACATTTTATGTGCAAGTCAAATCCATAAACCTTCAATTTAGGCCTAAATATCACATTATATGAGGAATAGATTTAATTTAAGCTATTATTCACATATAAACAATGTTCAATGCACTATAGGGTGATTGAATAAAACTAAAACTGAAACTAAAATCAAAACCATAAAAAAAAAAATGTTGTTACTTGAAATAAAATAAATGTTTATCTATCTATCTATCTATCCGTCCATCCATCCATCCATCCATAAAAATTCTTAAACTTTTAACTAAAATTAAATGAAAAAAAAAAATACAGACAAAAGCTGATTCAAAATATTAATAAAAACTATAATAGTGTCTCAGTGATAGCACAATGCACATAGAGAACATAACAGATGGCAAACAGAAGATCAAACATGCTTGGTTGCTCCCTTTTTCTTAATTTTTTTCTTTCTGATCACTTAAAATATGGGTATTTAATTTTAAGGCATAACATAGCATTGCTTGCAAACTTGGTCTTCAAATGATTACAATTCTTGCAGAAAAGTAATGGTTATTGCCTGGTGATTGGTTTTCATTTAGCAGTGCGGTTACAGATACCTCATTTATGTGTAATCAACACACAACCGGGCCGGCACTGCACCACCAGAAATGCATGTTTAAAAGAAATGGCTGTGCAGTTGTTTCTCATGACCAGTTTGAAATTGGATTTTCTTTTGTTCGGTAGTCTGTGAATGTGTTAAACCTATAGTGTGGCATTCTATCGGCATCGTCTCTTTAAAGATTCCTGCTTGATCCCGCACTTTCATTTTTGTCTTGCATGGAATCCATCTTTACCTATTTTATGCTGCCACTAGGAATATTAATGTAGGGTCTCTCAAAAAAAGTGGTGTTTCATCATTGGAGAGATAACATTGTTAGGAGCCCAAATCCAAACAATAGAGCTTTTTTTTGATGGCCATCGCTGAGTTCGCAACTAATGTGTCCCACTCGGCTCTCTCTCTCTCAGATCGGTATGGGATATTAGCCGTCCTACTGGATGCTGATGAGAGAAACCAAATCGAATCTTGATGCACAATTTCTCCACACATGCGGGATGACAGCTATTACCATGCAGGATAACATTTGTTGTCGCTTGATTACGCTAATGAGAATGCACACGAATATGAACTGCTTAAATGTTATTGAAATTAGGCTTAATTGCTGATGGCACCTCAGGTTAATTTGTATTCCCTTTCCCAAATGTGTGTTTGTGGATGCGGCTGAGAGTTTGTTACAGAAGGAGTTTGTCCTGCTACATGGCGAGGGTCTGAGAGAGGTTGGTGTTTCTTCGCACATAACTGTCATCTTTAGACAAGACAGGCCAGAGAATATTACTGTAGTTGTGGATAAAGGAGGCTGCTTTCGAAGGATGAAAGGAAAGGATGTCGTGAAACAAAGGAAAAACAGAGAGGGATTGGTGCTAAACCTAATCCAGACACTTTCTTGTAAAAAAATGTCAGAGTTGTTGTATTTCATGTTTGTTTTGTATTGTTTTTCTGCTTAATTATTGATGCCGACTGCTTTTATTCCCATTGAGCGCTCCATTAAAGAATAATTAATTGCGGAGGGGAAAGTGCTCTTTGATTCCTTTCAGACAGAACTGGTGAGGGAAGGAAAGAAGAGCTGTTTGGCTGAGAACTGAGAGCACATGAAACATGCTGAATGCAGGTTTGGGGAGTAACAAAGCAGGAGAGATGGTGCAATAGTAAAAGTCAAATGTACCAGTAAATTTCTTCAGTCACAAACACTCTACACTATTAAAAATAAAGGTTTCAATGGGAACCATTTTTAGTTGCCTGAAGAACCTTTCTGTCATCAGTTCTTGGACCATTTTTTCTTAGTCTGAAGAACATTTTAAAGTGCCCCATTATGCCATTTTTAAGGTTCTTGATATTGTTTTGGGAGTCTCCTACAATAGGTTTACATGCATGCAAGGTCAAACAATGCTTTCGTTTTCTCAAAATATGCATTTAATATTACCTAATTTTCCAACGATTCTCAAACAATTCGTTCGAAGCAGTTCTAAGATTCAGTCTCTCTAAAACCCTCCTTTTTGTGAGCCTACTCTTCTCTGATTGGTCAGATGGCACAGTCTGTTATGATTGGTCTACCGCGTACAGCGCTTGTCGGAAACAATACTTTTCCAAATTTTGAATCTATTATTTATCATACTTACATGTTGAGATTCAGTGGAGCCAACTGGTCTAAATAAACTGGGTACTGAGCCATCTATCAGGAGCAAGTGTTTTGCGAATCCCACGTTGAACTCTCCGAGATTAGAGAAGCAGTCAACAGTAAAATTACGCGTTTTAGAGCGGGTCAAGTTGTTCGTGGCCGGCCAACGTAGAACAAAGGAGTGCATTATGCAAATGTGTTACCCCGTAACATGTAGCCATCACGGAATTGGGATTTGAATGACCAATGACTCGTTTCCACTGTTCAGAGTCGACTCTTTCGTTTGGGAGACAATAACTTTATTTATCTTACACTTTCGGCTTTACAACTTTGCAGATTGTTTGCATTCACATACAGCTACATTAGACACTGCATAAAAGACAATATTCGAAGTGTCATAATAGGGACACCTTAATAATCTAAAGAGCCTTTTCCCACTATAAAGAACCTTTTTTGCAGTGGAAAGTTTCCATTCTCTTAAAATGTTTATTTTTTTTCACAGTAAATCCGTAGAAGAATAATTTTTGGTTCCCCAAAGAACATTTCAGTGATCAGTCCTTAAAAGAACCATTTTTTTCCTTTAGTGTGTAGAACATTCTAAAAATCCAAGGAACCATTTTCCACTCAAAAGAACACTTTGTGGAATGGAAAGCTTCCATGGATGTTAAAGGATCTTCATGGAAGCACTGGTGCCAATAAAGAACCTTTATTTTTAAGAGTGTACTGTAGAGTGTTGCCATGTATTCAGTACATGCTCAGGAGAGTTCCCAATTTCTGGGAACAACAACAACAAACATTTAGGATACAAAAATTTTAGGAACAAAAAAATAAGGATTTTTGGGTTCTTCACTGTCTGACGTTTAGATGCCTTTTGAATGCACTACTATCCATTTTATCTCTAGATTGTTGGTTAAAAGTATCATGAATTACTTCATACAATTGTAACATAAGCTGGGTGCACACTGTACAACTTAAAATAGTCCTTCACTATTGTTCACTGAAAAACAGTGTTTTGAATTTACATGATTTAATCATGTACATCGGTCCCACATTAATCAAGTTAAACGACTGTAATTTTTTCACAGCAATTCAACATCATGGAATAAAGTCATTATTAAGTGACTTAATTAAGTAGCCTTAAAATGTTTTATATGGTTTCCTGACAGGATTATTAATGAATTGGATCGAGCACCAAAACACACCAATCACAAGTAAGGGGGCGTGTCCACTCATGATGGGGAAGTTGCGTGTGGGCAGAGCTATCAAGATGTCGAGATGGGTATGTTTGTTTTAGTAATTTCAAATATCAACAGCACTCCTCAGAAATCACTTACTGCACCTTTAATTTCATATATTTTTGTGTTCCATGACTGAATTATCAGATTGTACTATGTAGATAACTAGCTATTAGCTAGTAATAGCACATATTAGCATGTTAGATGGTAAGCATTAAACTCTCAATGCCATGAGAAAATATCTATATCTCATTCATCTGCCACCTGATGATACTATCTGCTCCCTTTCAAACTCTCTTTAATCAGCCTTTACTCATGATCATATTATTTCTTATGCTGCAAAATGCACGTCTGCATGTTAACCTGTGCACACAAATCAAGGGGGTGATGGGAAGAGTTTTCAAAGGATTCATGTCTTGAGTAGGTTCTGTTTGACATCGGTTGAATTCACAAAACATCACTGTTAGAGTACATGTAATCAAGTTGAAATTGGTGTAATTGACAGAGCGAAACCAGAAGAAATGCTCCTTGATTATACATCAGAAAACTAAGGGCTGAGTTGTTTCTTCACTACCTTTCTCTTATTCTTCTGTGGGCATTGTAGACCTTGAAATGAATGCATCAGGTGTGCCAAATGATTTACTGGCTTTTATTCAATTACTTTTCTTTTGTTGAACATCATAAGACTTTTGTTGTCTTGCGCAAAGGTATAAGTGAAACTCTCCTGCTTAGACTCTGCTGGAGACCTTTCGGCTCTCAGGGGAGAAAATGAAACCAACACATACATATTTCCATGCGGGGGGTGGGGGGCTGATTTCTGTTCTGGCGCCAAAAAGTTGCATTGCTAGTTTGGATAGCATTTGCATGAGTTGTAGCTGTGTAATGGCCCAAGTTCCATTCTCCATAACAATAAAACAGGAAATGCAGATGAATATAGCACACAGATAGATTCAGATGAGAGGGAGGGAATGGGGAAGATGAAGAAGAAGCTACAATAACACACAATCTGCGAACACAACACTTTTTCTGCCTCACAGGGGCGGCAGCTGTGCTACCTCACTATTCCCGGGGGATTTTAATGGATTCTCCCTCGCAGGAGGAGGCGACGACTCCTGGGCTTAAACACAGTGCTGGTGGGAGCCGGGATGTGCGACATTTACACAGAAATGAGCTGCAGAGACATCAAATCATAGAGCAGGACTCTACTTAGGTAGATTTATTTTTACCTGACTGGATTCAGACCTCTCTTAATTATGATTTCTAGATGTTTGTGGAAGCTGTTGAGTTTGTGCGTGGCTCAGATATTTTCTGATAGCCACTTTAAATTGACCTTATAGGTTTAAAGGAAATGTTCACCCAAATATGAAAATTTGCTGAATATTTACTCACTCTCAGGTCATCCAAAATGTAGATGAGTTTGGTTCTTCTTGGGAAAAGATTAGGAGAAATGTGCAGATCAAGCACTGTTTACAAGCAAGAACAGTCCAAAACAGCTCTAAACAAATATGTGTGTGTATTTTGATGTGAGAGGACAACAGGAGATATACTTTTTCATTGGAGGAAGCATTATTATGGATTATGGACTCATATTATGAAATATGGACTCATTTATTAGCTGTTTGGACTCTCATTCTGACGGCACCCATTCACTGCAGAGGACTCTGGTGAGCAAGAGATGAAATGACATATTTCTCTAAATCTGATGAAGAAACAAACTCATCTACATCTTTGCTTGAAACATTTTTGTTTCAAGCTAAAACCATTCATTTGGATGTTTTCTTGGTTGATTAAGTATTCTTGTTTGGATATCTATTGTCATTGTGTGGCACTTCATTTACTTTGGCCTACTTCATTTACTTTTTCAGGCTGCTTACAGTGAAATACCCAATATGTACAGAATCAGTGAGATATAATGCATGCCTCAATTCTGGAGTAACTGTCTGAGACATCATTTAGAATCGAAGAATATTCTCACATGGTTCATCCACTGGCATCGTTTGTCAATGAACACAACAATGCACCTCAAGTGTGTGTCATATGATAAGTGAAAGCCAGACTCCCGAAGACTCATGCATTATTCACACTGGATTCAATATTCCAGGCTAAATTTGTGTAATTTCATGAAAAATAAAAACAAACCAAGGTCTCTCTTTACAAAAAAGTGTCCAGCAGATTAATAATGCATATGATGGTCAAAGACAAGAGACAGCTGATCCTGACGGCAGTCTCTGGTCCTGAGATTACAGTAGACCTGATGACCTGCAGTCATGAAAAATGTATATCTCTGATATTGAGCTGACTTTATGCTTTATTTAGACTTTATTCAGATTATCTCACCGCCGGCGATGAGCCCGAGTGACCGGAGAAACCTCTGTATCTATCTATCTATCTATCTATCTATCTATCTATCTATCTATCTATCTATCTATCTATCTATCTATCTATCTATCTATCTATCTATCTATCTATCTATCTATCTATCTATCTATCTATCTATCTATCATTTCATTTTATTACTTTTTTCTGTTGTTCTCTTTCTATATTCTATCGTTTTACCCATCTTTCTATCTGTCTGTTGCAGAAACATATATTAGATTAACAATTAGTGCTTCCTTATATGAACAATCTTTATTATTCTTTATCATTTACTATGGACCTTTTTCACATTTCCAGGTTTCTCAGCAAAAGTCGTCATAGTTGGGTTAACGTTGAGAGCGGTGAATTGGAGAGTACCACAAAAATATTTTTTGTATCTATCTATCTATCTATCTATCTATCTATCTATCTATCTATCTATCTATCTATCTATCTATCTATCTATCTATCATTTCATTTTATTACTTTTTTCTGTTGTTCTCTTTCTATATTCTATCGTTTTACCCATCTTTCTATCCGTCTGTTGCAGAAACATATATTAGATTAACAATTAGTGCTTCCTTATATGAACAATCTTTATTATTCTTTATCATTTACTATGGACCTTTTTTACATTTCCAGGTTTCTCAGCAAAAGTCGTCATAGTTGGGTTAACGTTGAGAGCGGTGAATGGGAGAGTACCACAAAAATATTTTTTGCATTCCCATTTGCTCAAATAGCAAAATAAAAACTCCACAATAGTGTTTTCATGACTTACAAAAAAAGGACAAAAAATAAAAATGGAGAGAGACTAATAACGGCAGTCAGAAGAGAGAACGATGTCAAATTTACCATCCCTCCCATAGACTCTGCATTAAAAACACCCTCGCATTAGCATTAACTTTTTTTTTTTTTGTAATTTGATGCAAAGGTGATACAATACAAAGTAGAGTGTTATAAATGTACATACATTTTTAAAAAATCTAAAGGATTTACGATGCTGATGACCATTGCAACGCGTCATCAGTCTTGGGAAAAGGGTCCATTATATTCTTTTTCAGGTGGTTTCAGTTATGTTTTGCTAAACAAGATCATATCCAAGTAATCAAGTAATATGATACAAGTAATCTGTCCAGTAGAGTCAGCAGACACTAACATCTCTGATAATCACTACAGACATTGTGAATGAGTCTGTAGTAGTGATGAACCTGACACTCTTCATACATTCATCCGTCAGCGTGTGAAGGTTTGACACCTGACCATCAGAGGTGAAATCTGTCCATTTTCATTATTTCTGAGTGAAAAACAAGAACTTGTATAGTCTCTTTTGCAACCAAATGAGACGCAGATGAAAAAGACCACATTAAACAATGACGCTGCCAAGCTGTCAGTAAGGTAATGAAGTTGGCCAACACCATTTGTCTTATTTTGTCACGGTTTTTCCCCATTAGTCATAGCGCCTTGCCATTAACTCCTCAGGAACCCCCTTCACCCAAGGACACTTAAACTCACTTTCAGCACACACACACACACACGCCATGACTAAGACACTAAACTAGAGGAACAGAGGTAGAGTGTTGCAGAATGAAGTAGACAAAAACTGCTAAGGGGCACATAGGTCTGTAAGTGATGAACAAATCCTGACATCTTCAATTACTCCTTGAATCTGCCAATGTTTCTATTCATCCTTATTATGGAAATAATGTACTTATTATGAAAAAAAATACTTAAGTGCAAACTGAATGTAATGTTTTCAGACACTTAATGATATGTTATTTACAATTAAATGAGGATTATAGTTAAAGAATGCAATTTTTTGAGTATTTTTAAAGTAGGACTTAAGTAAATCTTTAAATGTAATTTCATAATCAGCCAACTTTTATTGTCTTTGAAATATGGTTACAAAGTACTGCTGAATGTACTGACAATAATTTATGCTAAACTAAAATATACTTTAATGTCATTTCTGTTGAAACTTGTATGTCATGTATTTAATATTTGTAATTACACATCTGTAATGATGCAGTTCCAATGTAGTACATAAAAAAAATATAAACTTAAAATGTAATATTATATAAAACACTACAGTTAAACTTATAAACAAGTACTTTACATCTGCTTTAGTATGTTAGTAAACAACACAATAAATGTACTTTAAAGCACAACAAAATAATAAATAAAGTCTACTTAATGAAAATGTGTCAAGAAACATACTGGTGTCATGAAAGTGTCTCACTTTAAGTACACTTAAGTGGTATTTTATTTTATTTTATTAAGAATATATTACCTGCAAGTGTAATTTTGAACACATATTCTTTTAGGCTTTGAAGTACACTTCAAGTGCAATACATTTAAATGCGCATCTTTTCTTAAGAGACACTACAGTTGAAATGATAGTCAGTGCATCAACATAAGTGTACTTTTTTAAAGCAAGACAAAAGATGATTCAACATAATACTTTAAAATAACTTTTTGACATTACAAAGGGCACTCCTCCTCTCTGTCTCTCACTCATATCAAACTAACGGTTGGAGGGGTGTGTTTAAAAGGATATTCTGCCCCAGCCGTCAAACTGACATCATCAGAGAAGGACTGCCATTCCAGAGCAGAAGCAAATGATCTGATTTTGATTAAAGATTACCAAGACAAACAATTTTTTTCAGCGGATTAACTTGCATGGATTAATTGTTCACATCAAGACTAGCAAGGTGCGCTAGTAAAGTAAATAGTCAATTTTGATTTCATGCCGACTTTAATGCCAAGGCAACATTTGTAATTTTTTTCACCAGATATTTTCAGCTTTTTTCCCCTTTAAAATACTTTAATTTCTCAGTCTTCTGGTATTTTAGCGAACATCGAGAGCATTGGCTATCATGAATCCGTTATGGACTGTCACAAAGCGGGGAGCAATAGGTTGAAATGTAATGCCTGTAAAACTTTTGGCCCTCGTGCAGGCACAGGTAACAATAATTAAGCAGCGCGATAAAAATGATTAGAACTGCTTCTGACATTCTCATTGCGAGTATCTTCGCTTTAATTGCAATCACAAATTTTAATGCCAGTTTTATGTGCCGGGGCTATGAGCTGCTTGAAGTTCAGCGGTTCTACTCTTTAAATCTGTCCCATTTCTTTAGGTGAGCGGCGAGACTCTAAGACAACGGCAGTCATGAATCCCCCTGACCATTAATGGAGCAGACTAGCGGCTACGGCCAGGAGGAGGGCCCAGAACCGCTCCGCTCCAGGCTAGTTAGCTATTCAGCTGCAGCATCTGTTGAGGGCTAATGAATGTTATAACCTCATAAACGTCATGAAATTGGACATTATCCCTTAATTAAAAGAACAGAGATGCATTACAATGATTACAGTGGCACCACACTGCATTTCCACTCAGCTGCACCGGAGCGCTCCGAGCGAGGCTAATGTTTCTCCTCTACGTGGGGTGGGACATGATGGGACCTCTGAGCAGAAAACTAGGGAGGGGAGGACCGCTTTAATGCGAGGAGTTCAGTCACCTCCTGTCACAGTGTTTATGGAAGTATCTTTTCAAAGAAACTTTTCAGGACCAGACTTTTGCTCTCTTCTACAAACTAGTGAACTGCCTACGGTGGTATTTTAGGCATCGCAGGGGATTCTCCCATCATGAAGGCTTCCTGATAGGTAGTTATGTGCCTCCTAAAGGTATGTTTACATGATAACAATGTAAAAATAGAAAAGTTAGCATTTTTGAAAAGGCTTGTGCATAGACGACACCATTGTCAATATTATTTGCAAAACAAAACATAAATAAATAAATAAATCTGCTGTAATATGCATGCCAGGCCAGTAGCTGGCGACTTCACTTTATAAAGAAACACCACTAAACACTACTATATTTCTATATACCAAACAAATGATGCGCATGACATCACCGTTTTTACAAATTCACTTTTTGTAGTTGTATTGTTTTCAAAAACATTCACTTTGAAACCCATTTTCAAAGGTTTGCGTTTTCAGGCCCCCAAAATGCCATTGTTGTGCATAAATGTCCAAAACACATAAAAAGTGTGTAAACACTTAAGTGTAAGTGTGTACATAAACACACACTTACTAAAGAAATAAAAAGTTCTTCATTACAGTTTTTTAAAAGAATTTGTGTACAGACTGCAATGGTATCAAAACAATTCCCCCGTTCACACCGAACCTGGAAAATGACTAAAAACGCTGTATTATGCATGCCAGGCCAGTAGATGGCAATATCACTTTGTAAACAAACACTACGCACCTGCGCACATACTGTATGTATATATCCGTATAGACTGAACACGTAATGTGCATTACCATATTACGTCATCGTTTTCAAAACACGTTTTAAAAAGTTAGCTTTTTCAGGCCCCCAAAATGCTGTTGTTGAGTAAATGAATGGTCAAACACAAAAAGTTTTCTATAATGGTGTTGTGTAAGTAAACACCCCCTTTTTAGCCCCCTTGTTAATTTATGAGGCAACACTGCTGTATCGTACGTAGATAACAACTTATGTTAATTCTATTAATTCTATTGGCTTTGATAATTATTTATGGTAAACTAAAATATATTTTAATGTCATTTATATTGAAACTTTGATGTCACATATTTAATTTGTAATAGTTGCAACTTAGCGCATTTAAATTATATTAACTTTAAATGTAATACTGAATAACACACTTCAGTTAAAATCAAGTACTTGTGCTTCAGTAAGACAACTCATCAAAATAAATGTACTTCATTAAAGCACAACAAAAAATATTAGAGTTGATGGTTTAATGTACTTTATAAAATGAACTATTACAAAATTAACTTTTAAAAAGTGTACTTAAGTGTGTTACACTCATTAGAGCGTCTCTCTTTAAGTACACTTAAGTGGCCTTTTATTTCTTCAATTACATGCATCAGTTTTTTTAAAGTATACTTTTAATATTTTTTAAGAGCACTTCATTTTGCCCTTTTTTACCCTATATTATGTATTTTAATGGTTTTTTTTTTATAGTGAGCCGTTAGCTTAGCCACATGCTAACAAGCTCAAAATCAATGGTTAGGATGTCTTTTCATAAGGCGGCAACCTATGTAGTCAGCAGACAGCTCACTCGAGAGTGTTGACCGCTACGCTTCTGCCATGCTGTCGGTCAAGCTGCGGGGAGTTTATGTCCCTTGCCGGCTTTATGTTTTGGCTTTCTGGAGGCCATGATGATTATGGGAGCTGCGCTCAGTCAGGAGGTGATTATACTGCAGTGTCAGCCCCCAAAACAGCTGTGCAATAAAAACAAAGCAAGGTGCCGCGGTTTGTACAGCACCTGGGCCAGACAGGCTTTAAATACTCGCGCCCACTAACCTGTCCAGGGAGGTTTATTGGACTCAATGTGCGTCAAGGCTGCATCCGTAGGTGGGGATGTTAATGTCTTGCGAGCATGGATGGCTTGCACATGCTCTGCTGGTGACCCCGCGTCTGACTGGACACAGACTCACCCCGTGTGTCAAAACTGACCTGGCTGACTACTTTACAGTTGGCCAAAAATTAACCTCAGTCATTGGTTTGTGACCAGAGATGGACCGTGACCTTGCTTGTTGATTATATGAGCTAGTTTCAGTCAACGGGTGACAGCATTGCCTCCACCCCTTATTTCCATGCATGAACATCTGGCACATCTGGATGAATTAAAGTCTTAGAATCATCTGTCCTATTTGGAGTCATGATGCGTTTCCGCTATCCATACTGATCCATGTTTATCCTTGACTGATCTCTTGATCCATGGCTTATACTAATTATACATTGAAAAAGAAATGCTGTGCCATAATTAAAGCAATAAGGTACATGAGTCTGTTATATTATGAATATTTGCATGCATTCACAAATACAGCAAGGCCTCTTGATTTTTTTACGTTGTAAAAAAACACAAATAATAATTTAAGAAAATAATTTATCAAATAAAAAATAGGAAAAATAATATGAATTTTAGTCATACATTTTATATCAGTTATATAATTTGTACAATTATATAATTGAATATTATTTTAATATTATATTTATTTATATTACAATATACAAATATTCAATAACATAAATGGTAAATTAAATAATATTTTATATATTCAAATAATATTCTTAATAATAATCTTATAGTTCAAAAAGTTTAGGGTCAAGTTTTTTTTATACTTTTATTCAGCAGGGATTAAACTGATTGAAAGTTGTCACAGTCATCTGCTGGAGTGCCCTTAAGAGCCATCAGAGGTCACTCTTTTGGACTTTGTGTTTAAGTTTTAACTGGACTGCATTTCCCATGGTTCCCCTCATTCTGCTTCCATCATCCCCTGCATCCTCATTGTTTCATTGTTTTCAGCTGTGTCTTGTTAGTTTGATCCTGCTGGTTTATATATGTTGGTTGTTTTGTGTCATTCGGGGCTTCAGTCTTGCTTTTGCTGTTACGTGTTCAAGCCTCAGATTATTTTGTGGGTTTGCCTTGTTTTTCCCTGTTTTGGATTATTGTCTGGATTATGTTTGGATCATTAAAAGCTGCACTTGGATCATTTTGTTTATCAAGTCATCCCGTGACGGAAAGTGTAAAGATTTATATTGTTACAAAAGATTTTTATTTCAAATAATTGCTGTTGTTTTTTTTCTATTTATCAAATAATTTAAAGAAAGTATCCCAGTTTCCACAAAAATATAAAGCAGCACAACTGTTTTCAACATTGATAATAATCAGAAATGTTTCTTGAGCAGCAAATCAACATATTATACTGATTTCTGAAGGATCATGTGACACTGAAGACTGCAGTAATCACAGGAATAAATTATATTTTAACATATATTCAAATAGAAAACAGTCCTCTTAAATTGTAATTATTTCACAATAACTGCTTTTACTGCTACTGTATTTTATTTTTTGAATAAAAGAGTTTAGGCATACAATATTTATGAATAAATAGATACAGTAACAGACCTGTACAAAATAGGCATTTTTATTTGCAAATCATACCTCCTGAGGAGAAAATGAATGAAAAGCACCATTTTCTGGTAACGTTTCGTTATGAAATATTAATATCTATCCGTCAAGGGCAGAAAGCATGTCATTTAAACACGGAGACAGCTGAAATTATCCTGGGTGTCCCCTCATTTTACATTTGGCGGAAGGACCTTCAGAAGGCATTTGTTTCAGGTTTCCTTCCTTGTTAATTGCCTTTTTGCGTGTTGAAAATTCACATTGGCAGTGTTTGGTTGCTGCTGGCATATTATTTATAACCCCCAGTTTCTGACAGAAAGTTTTTCCTCTCTCTCTCTCTCTTTTGCCTCATGGACAATGATTGATTTATTCAGTTTAACCTTGATAAGGAAGGCAATAGAAAAACAAATTGCCTTATTGACACAGGCGTGATGGTGCGCTTGGCTCAGGTGATGGGGAGGTGAAGCAGAGGTCGCTCTGTTCGGAGAGGAGAGAGGAAGTGATACACGTTTCTCAAAATGATTGCCTTTCATGTCACTCATTCCCATGCTGGAACACATACTGTCTGTTTTTAGACAGAGACGGTTATTGACAATTATTCTGCTTTTAATAGTGGAAGGAGTTTGCGTTGTATTGAGTTGAGTCTGAGGTCAGAGTCAGTCTACAAACAACATATTCTTGGAAATCAGGACATGATTCTGCTTTTCACAACATTTGACATGCAGTGTCAAATGTGCGTCTCTCAATTTGAGTCTATTTTTACTTAATCTTTAATACTGGTATCTAAAAATTTGAGTATATAATGCAAAATAATAATAAGCAAACACAATAGGGTGAGGCATGTGCAGAAATACACGTTTCAATTCTGCGTAAATCTGCTGAGCTTTTAGCTAGTACGTACCACATGAAAATGCTGGACAAGCACAGTTTTCTTTCATTTCTCGACATATTTACTTGTTGAGAAATATTTAAAGCCTTATCAGCTTCAGCAGATTAGATGTTAGTTTACATCGCAGCCAAGAACCATTATTTGACTTTAGTTGGTTGCAAGTACTATTTATTCTAGAAAGCATCTGATTGGACGAATATATTTAGTGCAGGATGAGTCATCAGTACCACTGTGAAAAAGAAGCATGCTTTTGCATACTTTAAAAAAATAAATAATATACTTAAGTGTAAACTGAATGTAATGTCTTCGGACACTTCATTACAAGTTAATTGCAAATAAATAAAAATGTTTTGCAGTTTAAATGTATATCAAATGCAATTGAAGTTTAACATTCAAGTGTTTTTTTTTGACCCACTTAAGGAGGACTTAAGTACATCTTTATATGTAATTTCATAATTAGTCTAATTAATCTTGATCTTTGAAATGTGATTTAAGTACTGCAAGTACAGTAAAGTATTGAATGTATATTTTAATATTTTATTTTCTGATACTTATCTTTCATGTATTTAAATTTGTAATAATGATGATGTTGCCATTTAATACATTTAAAATATATCAACTTGTATTTTTAATGTATTTATTTAAAGGGGTGGTTGACTGTTTTTTCTAGGCTTGATTGTGTTTATGTGGTGCAGTCTAATGTGATAATGCTTCGTTTAAAAAAAAAAACTCATTATTTTTCACATAATTTACCTTTATTCTGCACCGCTCTGTCCCTTCTCCTTTGAACATTCTGATGATTTCCTGTTTTTATGAAGCCCCTCCCTCAGAGACACCTGGCCCAGTGTGTTGTGATTGGCTAAACCGCTTCTAGTGCGCGTCTAAACGTCCCGCCCCTCAGATCAGTGGCTCGTGCTCCGGTTGTATTGTAATCAAAGGCGTCGTTAATATCGCTTATCAGTTTTAGCCCGATTGAGAAGCAGAGGATATTATTGAAGAGGATCATGCAGAACCTGTGCAAGCACGGTTCTTAATGGTATGTTTTTTGTTTGTTGTTGTCTCATATTTTAGATACGCTGTTATTTGTAAACACTACTGTTTCTGTTAGCTTCTAATATACGGTTTTATCCTGATTAAAGCTTTAATACAGCACGGCAACCGCATGCGTGTCCATGTTTAACGCTTCTCATAGCTATGTGAAAAATATTTGTTTGTCTGTACACATAAAGTGTGTAACTGGAACACAATTTATTGGAGCTGACGAGCTGATTAACAGGTGAGAGAGAGATGCAGAGCAGAGCAGGTGACGCGAGGAACAGTATTAAGATCCACTGCTTTAGAACATTGATTTTGAAACTTATGAATCCATTAGAATCGTTAGAAGACAGAATCGTGATTCATATATGAATAGATTTTTCTGTGCATCCCTAGTTTTGGCTGCATGGCAATGGCAACAACTCTTCCTCTTCTCAAAAGCAGCGCAACATAGCTCCGCCCTCTTTGTTGCATGTTCCCGGGGGCGGGTTCATCTGGTAGGTCACTATATTTTGGCATGTGACATATTTCCGTAATAACATGTTTGGGTTTGAGTTTTTGAATTTTTGGATTTTATTGATTTTTCAAATGTACCCTGTGATTTCTTGAACCACACAAAAAAGACACAACCGATACGCATCTAAATTCACCATTAACAACTAGTTGTTCAGATCAGTTCAGTACATGGTGCGTAGAATTTCTGTAAATGCGGTTGTGACTAATTTCTCGGGAGTCAATCTGTCTGTAGAACGTAGTTGTCACTCCCGTAAAAAAACGGAACTGTGTGTAAACAGAACATAATTGAGCTCTAAAAGGTAAACTGAAAACCAAATTTAGCTGCAGTGTGTACTGTTTGTGGCCTCAATGGCACATGGTGGTGAATTAAGACACCTGCTTGTCACTCACATATCCGGGTCAGCTGTGAGCTTGAGAAACCCGGACCAGAGCCCGATGGCGCTCTGTGATCCAGTTAAAACACCGCAGAGAGTCACAGTTACCCATCACCCCCTCAGATTCAATGACACTCCAGGCCTCGTGCTGCATCTGGCAGGACTTCCATTAAGGGCTCAGACCGCGCTGGATCTGAATGATTTTCCTCCTGTTTAGGCTCCATTGTGCTGGAGAGAATGGCTCCATCTTCTCTTTCTTGCTGAGTCCCAATTCGCCTACTTATACTATGCCCTAATAGTATGGACTCCTTTAATGAAGGAAAAGTAGATACTTTTGAGTGTGGCAGAAGAGTGTTGTACAGAAAAAAAATACACCACCGTTCAAAAGTTTTAGATTGTTATAACGTTTAGATAACATTATCTAGATTTAGAGAACATTATAAATGTCTTTACTGTCTCTTTTGATCAATTTAATGCATCCTTGCTGAATAAACGCATTCATTTTTAATGTATTTAAAAAAAAAAAAAGCAAGCAAATAAATATAAATAAAATAAAGGTTTTTTATTTTAAAACACCGTTTTTAAACGAAAGCGCACTCGTGTAAATGTAGCCTGTAGCCTTTTAAGTTTCTGTTAACCCGACACCGTGTACTTCTGGAGGCTCCAGGTACTTTGCAGTTCTAGAAAATGGTGGCACTGGAGACTATAAGGATAAAATGATAAATAATTATAAATAATGGCAACTGGTTAGCATGCTAAGCTAGCTAACATGAGACAGCAACGGTAGTGAATATCCAGAATCTGCTCTGTCATTTCTGTGCGACTCGGTCCGAAATTCATCTGATCAAGTTTTGGACAAAGCTGGATGCAATTTGCTGGAGAACTGATTTGCATATAATTCAAAATGTCACGTGAAAAATGTTGGAAATGTCAAATGAGATATCATCTGAATCTGCATTATGCAAGGAATGACACAAAGCAAAATTTGGACGATGTTTTCAAAATGTTTTGCAAAAATCCTTAAATCTCTGGAACACTACGGGGCGCTGTCTTCAGACTTCTCAGGTATCTTCAGGACATAATGCTGATGATCCCAGTCTAATTTCATGCCAGTATGTCAAATAGTTTAAAAGATATTGCAATTTATGACAGATTTTAAAATGGCGGACAGGCAGTTAGCACAGAGAGGACCCCAGTCCCCGAGTTTGGCCCAAAGAGGGTTCCAGTCCCCGAGTTTAGCCCAAGGAGGGCTCCAGTCCCCACGTCCAGACCAAGGAGGGCTTCAGTCCCCACGGCAAGCCCAGGGAGGGCCACAGTTCCCAAGTTAGGCCTACGGAGGGCCTCTAAAGACTATATTCTCACCAAGGATTTTTTGGGGGGGGGGTAAGTAGGGGTCCATCCGTGGATGCCAGGCCAAGTGCCGAGGTCAGGCTTCCCGAGCTCCCTGTTCCGCCATGGCCTCCTGAACTGTCTGCCCCACCATGGCCTCCCTAGTCTGTCTGCTCTGCCATGGCTCCCTAGTCTGCCTGCTCCGCCATGGCTCCCTAGTCTGCCTGCTCTGCCATGGCCTCCTGAACTGTCTGCTCCGCCATGGCTCCCCGAGCTCCCTGTTCCGCCATGGCCTCCTGAACTGTCTGCTCCGCCATGGCCTCCTGAACTGTCTGCTCCACCATGACTCCCCGAGCTCCCTGTTCCGCTATGGCCTCCTGAACTGTCTGCTCCACCATGGCCTCCTGAACTGCCTGCTCCGCCATGGCCTCCTAGTCTGCCTGCTCCGCCATGGCCTCCTAGTCTGCCTGCTCCGCCATGGC
>NW_015505479.1:605967-629227 GCF_001515645.1 Sinocyclocheilus grahami | reverse complement strand
GTCTGCCTGCCCCCCCATGGCCTCCTAGTCTGCCTGCTCCGCCATGGCTTCCTAGTCTGCCTACACCTGCCATGGCCTCCTGAACTGTCTGCTCCGCCATGGCCTCCTGAACTGCCTGGTCCACCATGGCCTCCTAGTCTGCCTGCTCCGCCATGGCTCCCTAGTCTGCCTGATCTGCCATGGGTCCCGGAACGGGTACCGCCCTGGAGGCCGTCCGTCCCTGTAAGCCTGTCCTGAGAGACCTCCAGAGCGTTCACCCCACCTCCCCGTTGGTTGTTATGAGGCGTGTGGACGCCTTCCGGGAGGGGGGAGTAATGTAAGACTCTGTTATTGCTGAAGATTACCAAATATATATATATATATATATATATATATATATATATATCGTGATATTAATGGCATGACAGAGTAGACAGTGTAAACCTGCACAGTACTGACATTACTCAAGGCTCATCTGTAATTTAAACCTTCTGCTGCTCTGAGGCAGCATTTACTGTGGTACAGTAAGTCAGTGAATGTGGATGTTGAGATATCTCTCTTTATTCCAGCATGTGTATCATACAGTATGCTGTGGACCTTCACAGGGAGATAGAGAGAGAGAAAATTAAGGACGTGAGGGAAAGGTTTGAGGAGCAGCACCTGGCCGGTGAAGTGGAGCGAGCAGGAGAGAACGGTGAGCTCTGGGAAACAGATCACTACCTCGGAAAAGGAAGGTAATGCTGATGTGAACACGCTCACCTGGGGACGACATAAATCACTGATCGGCCAGAGGAGCCGACAGCAGCTGAATACACAGGAAGAGATAGAGAGGAGAATGAAGGGAGAGGATAAGAGGAGAAAGAGAGAACTACCGAGACACTGGAAGGAAGGGTCACTGAGAGAGAGAGAGAGAGCATCAGCATTGCCTCAGATGAGTGTTCTTGAATTCGATGGGATGAGTAAAAATACAAACCAAGAAACAATAGAGTGCAGCAGCATCATGTCCATTGAGTGATGACTGGGATTCTGATAAAAGTGACTTTTGAATGTAACTTTGAAATAAATAAAAAAATATTATCATATCATATCATTAAAAAGCACAATTATTGTAAGTTAAAAGTGTTTGTCTAAAACGCTGCTTCAGAAATCACTCAAGCTTGTCTAAATTTAGGTCACATGTCAGTCAGGTCACACTTTCTGCAGATTATTTGCCAGTAAAATCCTCATGATGCTGGAAACACAAGAGGGAAAAAAAATGAACTTAAATGATTTTAGCAAATGGCTGCATTATATATATATAATTCATTAGATCAATCAATCACTGTAAAGGTTCTAAAAAGAGTACATATTATGGAAATAATATATACCTGTATATATTAAATAATAAAGCATTTGTACACTTACAGTAATTGCATTTTAATCTCCTTTAAATCAAATATATTTTAGTTAAATGATTTTAAATGCAATTACTGTAGTAGAACTTAAGTTCTTTTTTGACTCATGCAATTATAACTTTTTTGTATTTATGTATATTTGTAATTACACATTTGTAATGAATATGAATACACTTCTGAATGTATGAATATACTTTTAAGTACAATACAAGTGCACATTCAATACATGTAAGTACCCTTAATCTGCAAGGGTTCAGAGCTGTACGATGAGTGTAGATATTAGCTCATGATCATTTGATCTTGATAAATGTTTACGTTCTGTTCATAATCCATAACTTGTTTCATAGTGGTATTTTGGCAAATATGATCATTTCACATTGTTGTTTGCCTCTGATTCAGGGAATACACAGGGTCTCCCTTTGCTCTCCATTTAATCTCATTGGCTTTCAGGAGAAACAGCTCTCATTTGGGCTTTTTCTTTCATTCGGGGTAATATACGAGCAACAAGTTAAAGGGAAAGAGAATGGATAGAGAAATATACACACAATATAGAGCAATAAATAGGAGTTTTCTTTCTCTACCCATGTGAATTGACTGACAACGACATTGAGCCTATTTCTTTCTCTGCATGTGTTTGTTTGGGGAGCGTTTACTGCTCCTGAGTGCTAAACACGGCCCACAGTGACTTGACAGTGAAAAAATGTCTAGTGCTAAACAACCCCTCTTGTCACGTCAAACTCCAAGACGATGGCTACTGTTGCAACACAAACAACTAATGATTGTGTGTTTTGCGTTTACCCTTATTGACTTTTGGCCAATAATAACACAGACAATGGCACTGCCTGGGTTTGCATTCCCACTGTCAATTACTCAGAACCAGAGCGTGCCGTATATTAATTCTGGATTCAATAAATCAAATGCATGAAATGTTCCAAATTTAATACTGTGTTTGATTTGCATTCTTGTTTATGACTAACTCAGTTTCACATATTTGGTGGCACACGTTGTATTTCCTAGTATAATATATTCCACGGCACATTGTGTTCGATGTATTATTAGTAGCAGTTTGTGTGTTAAATGAAAAAATTAAAAAGGACATCCTTTCCGCTATTATTCAAAGGGGCTTTCTGAACGAATGAGAATTTATGGTTCATAAATCACATTAATGAGGATGATTAGTTTGCACTTCTTTTTTCTCCCCGCTTCCATATGCGTGGTGCTCGGCTGCTGGAATATGAAACAAATAGCATGAGAGCTTCATCTCAAAGGCACAGTATCGCTGCTCTTCTGTCACCAGGGTGAAACGGCAGCCATTTATAATTAATCCATCCCGCTTTATTTCCTTGCCTGGCGTTCCTCTGTCAGCCTGAGACTCACACACACACATACACACACACACACACACACGCACACACACACACATTGCGGTGTGTGTTGGAGGTCAGGTGTATGCACCTCTAAGGTCGTAGGTTGCCTGCGGGCTGCTGTTGTAGATAAGAGACAAAGGAGACACATAGAGAGTATTTTCTGCTGATAACTCTACTCTCTGCCTCCATACTGAAGAAGCCATGATGAATGTGTGCCCGACATACACAGGCAACATCCGCTGTGCCTCCAAAGGCCCATTTCAGCCATATAGAAACATGTCTGCAAAACCTACAGCATTTTAGTAATAAAGTAATTTTTTACCCGTCTCACTGAAAACCAGTTGGTACAGTATGGAAATGGCATGTCAGCATTTTGTCAATAATAATAATAATAATAATTATTATTATTATTATTATTATTGTTGTTGTTTTCTTAACAGTTTATTTATTTATTTGGAAAAGGGGAATTAGCTTAACAGTCTGGACTGTTGTTGTTATTTATTTATTTAGAAAAGGGGAATTAGCTTAACAGTCTAGATGATATTATTATTATTATTTTCCTTACAATTTGTTATTTATTTATTTATTTGGAAAAGGGGAATTATCATAACAGTCTGGATTGTTGTTACTATTGTTATTACTACTACTAGTACTTGGGGATTTTTTAATAATAATAATAATAATAATTTAAGGAATTTAATAAAACATTTTTGGAAAAGTAGATTATATAATAATCTCAGTAATCTAGATTGTTTTTAAACACATGAAACAGTTTAGCAGTCTAGCAAAGGAAAAGGTGAGGGATAAACTAAAATTAAAAGGAAGAAATTATTTCAATAAAAAGGGGACTAGAAAATTGTCAGGGTGCTCAATCTATGACAGGGTCTCAGTGGTCCAATGAAAACAAACTGGCTTCCTTAATTTCATTGTAAACTCTCGCTTGCTGCTTTTATTTTATTATTTTCATTCACCCAGAATCAGAATTCTCTCATTTGATCCTCTTCTTCTCATGCATGTTTTGTTTTGTAGCTTAATTAATGAGCTGCTTTTCCTCAATAAAGTGCTTACAAACAGATAATTGTGACTTTATGAACAGTTTGTTGAGCAGCAGATGGTCTTCTGCAGGCCTGCCATGTTAAATTAGTGATGACGATGTCTCTTTATGTGCTCTCTACTGTGGCAACCCATAAAAATCCTCATTAGGCCACCAATTAATAGTACCTTTTCCCCAGAATTAAGCCCTGTTACTTTTTTTCTCCCGGAAATTAGTGCAAAAATATGTTAAACACTGTACATGGCATGCATTCAAATTCATATGTTTTACTTCTTTTTTAAAATAATTGCATAAGTAGTTATAATCATTTGTATTATGTTCATTTGTATTGCATTAAGGCTAATTAAATAGCTATTAAAGATGCCGCAACATTTTTGGCCTCAACTTGAAAAAGAACCCGGGGTTCCTGGCTGTTTAAACGCAATAAAACTCTATTCACGGAATCCTTCCAGTGTGTTTTTTTTATTATTTAAAACATATGATGTCCTACTGTGCCACCAGTAATCCAGCACATCTCGTATCGGTAACCACATGAAGGGAAAGCGTGAGGGTTTTAATTACATGCACAAATAATGAGCCAGCAAAATGTGGGGATTAACATGTTTGCTTGAAAATTTAGGTTTTGTTCTGTTGGATGTATTCGAGCGCGCAGCGACTTTACATCTGCTGGCAGAGATACAGCACTGCCTGTGGAGGAGCCCTGGCTGAAGCAAAGCATGGAAATGAGCAGGACTCTTCTGAGACGTCTCTGGACGCTCTGCTTGTTGCTCGGAGCTCTGCATTACAAATTGTAATCTTGTGATGTTGATGTTTTGAAATATTTAGAATGAACCCCTGTGGAAAAAAAGGACACCTGTATACTTACATATGCATACTTTTAAAATGAGCACCTGTTATGGAAATGTTATACTTTAAAAGAACGTTACTTTAGTGTGCATAACTATAATGCATTATAGTTTAAATATATATAGCAATTAATTGACCTTACGAATGCATTTTGACTCACTTAAGTAGGGTCTTTTTATAATTATGTTGCACTGACAAGCATTTATGATAAACTAAAATATGTAATATCTGTTAAAACTCGTTTATGTTTTAAAATGAAATATTTAATATAATTAACTTAATATTCATTTAAAATATATTTATTTTCAATGTAATATCAAATAACACGCTACAGTTCAAATGATAATCAAGTACTTTACATGTGGTTTGGTATGTTAGTAAACACATCGAAATAAACATTTCTTTAAAGTATGACAAACTACTATTAAAACAATGATTTAATATGTACTTTAAGGTAAAACTTTTAATTTGACTATTACAAAGTGCACTTTTTAATTAGGTGTACTTAAGTGTTAAAAAAGCAGCAAGAAAATGTACTTTTACAGTTAAGTGGCCTTTTATTTCAATAATTTATTATCTTTTCAGTAATATTTGTATTTAAAGTATATTAAAAGTGCACATTTAATAATTAAGCGCACTTCTTTTTAACAAGGGAAAAGAGTGTCTAAAAATATAACATTTCAAAAAGTAAAAAAGTCATTTAACTGCCTAATTTGATCTTGGTAACTTTTAAAATGGGAAAGTCGTGTTTGATTTTTGTTCTTTTGAAATTGGATCACTGAACTGGTTGCACTGGCAATGTGAATCTATTTTACTATATTTCTATGGTGCTTTTGCATATTTTTTTGAACCGTCAAAGCTAAAACGGTGGCAAAGTATTCAACATTTTTGCTGTTCTGTTTCATGGACAAAAATGAGAGCGAAATTGTCTTTTTAGGCGAAATAGAACGATCTCACCTCACGACTAGTATTTGGTTAGTTCTATGACTTATTTTCTCATTATTAAACCGTTTCCTGTTTCACAAACTTTCTTTACATTGAAACACTTTCTGCACGCCATCCTTAAGCGTACTTGCTTATCAGTCTCAAACCAGAGGTCTATTCCTGTCTCCTTTAACCAAAATAATGAGAAATGCCATAATTAAAGAGTTTACAGCAGGATTGTAGAAAATGAACTCTGTGCAAAACTTTCTTTAGTCCCATTAATGGAGACTGTTGTAATTAGCTCCTCGCAGATTCTCTCCTGCAGCAACCTAGATGACTTATTCATGGCTGTTTTCTTGTCCGTGTGTTAGAGGAGCGGCTGATATGGGGCTGATTCTTCTCAGCAATCGAGCTACACTTCCCTCTGATCTTCAAGTGGTAAAAATCAACTGCATCATTAAGTGCCTGCCATTTCATCAAAGTGGGAGTCGAGCAGAAAGACTCTGAGGGCATGTAATCAGTCTGAGGGAATACACTTCTGTTTATTCCAAACAAAATGAAATTATGCCAGACTGTCTGACTGATGTTTATAGGAACACTGGGTACCAATGGTGGCATCGTGTTTACAAAATAACAGCGTTCAAACAGATGAAGGCCGCACATGCAATCACAGCAAAAACATCTAAATTCGGACTTTACCTGCAGGCGGTTTCATGGTTTTCTTCTCTCTCACATCAAAATCTCTCCGATATGTGACTGTGAGGTAAGCTATAGTTAACGAGTGATTATCAGATCCAATTCTTTGTGATTAATCCTCAATTAAAAGACCTCAGATATCGCAGCGGAGATGATATGACCTGCATTTGAACCTGCTCCAGTGGAGATAATGTCTGCATCTCTGCATTGAGAATGAACCCGTTTGGTGGTTACTCGCCGCGCCATTCGTGGACCAGTTTTTTTAGTTAAAGGTTAGCGACCCTTCTCAGTGAAAAGTAGGCGACTTTTAAGCGGTGATTCATTTTTTAGACAATATATTTGAATAATGTATTATCTCAGAGGAAGCAAATCAATAGAAGCCGAAGAATTGCCTGAGAGTGACTTGTTGTACTTGTGACCTCTTCTCAGATTTCCCAAGGGTCTTCTGCTTCCTTTCTGTGTTTGGTGTCACATCCCTTCAGCTAATGTCTAGTAGATGTTTTCCTTATTTATTTATTATTTGTCAGTCCTATCACATGTTCACATTTCCTTTCAAATTTTAACCAAAGGAAATCTAAAACAAATTTAGCACAGAAGATTTAAACAAGGAGACACAATTATTGAAAAAGAAATTAAATAGATTTCTAAATGAGAAATAAATAAGGCAATTTTTGTTCATAAATTCATGAAGGAAAAGACAAAAGGAATGCGTGAATGAACTGAATATGTATCCAATCGGGAAAACAAATGTTCATTTTGTTTTGTGTGCTCTATTGTTTGGAAACTGTAAGTAAGCAAATATTGATAATAAAAAATTCCTGTCAAGTAATCATCTATCTATCTATCTATCTATCTATCTATCTATCTATCTATCTATCTATCTATCTGTCTATCTGTCTATCTGTCTATCTGTCTGTCTGTCTGTCTGTCTGTCTGTCTGTCAACTGTTAGCAACTGTTTTAATCAGTAAACGAGTGTTTGATGTCAAATTGTCAGTCAAATATCCTGATGATGGACTGGAAGCAGACAGGAGAACGACATGTTTTGTATAATATCCAGCCCCTCCTCGTGAACGCTCAAGATGTCTAGAAGCTCCTCCCATAATCAGTGTGCGATCTGACGCGAGCCTCAAATGAAAAGAAAGTGGCTGCAATTACACTGAAAGATCAATTGTCATGCATACATTGACTCACATGCTCGAACAGAGGCGTGCGGCACACACATCTCCACAAACACATCGCACTCCCTCAGCCTTCTGCTTCCCCTGGCCTTTTTGTTTGTGGGAGAAGATAAATATCCTCATAACTGAAAGGCCCTGCTCCTGATGTATTTTCAACAGTCCACTGCCTCAATTACATGTATTTACTTACAAGTCAGAATTTATTTTCTGCTGGGTGCAGTCCGATTTGTTTTCATGCGTAAATGGAAAGGTCTCCGGCTCGATTGTGCAGGCTGTATTTTAATACGGTGCCGCCAGTGTCAATTACTGGAACTTTTTACATGCAAATGCCTTAATAAATCAGCCTCCTGCATGGACGCGTTCACACCCTGTAACCGCATCTTATATACCTGCGTCGGACTTTATGAGAAAAGGCTGCTGGGTTGTTGCCATGGAGACACACTATCATTCGTTTGCGGTGCAATTTGAAGGCATTCTTGTAAAGTAATACACTATAATTTATGATGGAATTTTTCCAGCTGCTGAATATGTCTGCTGATAAATGAGGTGGATAAATGTGGGAACTGCATTTGTTGAGCTCGGCCAAATTCTTGACGATTGACTGGTCATGGACGCTACTATTGGCCATCACGGCCGTTGGCGTCTGGGCCTCCATTTCCAACTGCTGCTGTGAGCCAACCAGTGTTTCAATGTGTCCATTGGCTTGAGGCTTCTCACCGCAGAGTTCATTTTCTTCAGTGTCCTTATGTGTTAATCTGATTTTAAGTTTTTTTTCCCCATACTATGGAAGTCGATGGCTACTGGCAACTGTTCAAAATGTTTTCTTTTGTGTCGAACAGAACAAAGAAACTCATACAGGTTTGGAACAACTTGAGAATGCGTAAATTATGTCCGAATTTTGATTTTTCAGTGAACTGTCTCTTTAATACCTTTGTAAACAGAGCCTTAAAGGGATAGTTCCCCCAAAATGAAAATTAATGTATATATGTCATTAATTACTCACCCTCATGTCGTTCCAAACCCGTAAGGCCTTCGTTTATCTTCGGAAGAGGAGAAGAATTGTTGAATAATGTTATTTTTGTTTTCTTTGCACACATAAAGTATTCTCGTAGCTTTGGAAAATTATGGTTGAACCACTGATACCACATGGACTATTTTAACAATGTCCTTTCTATGTTTCTGGGCCTGGGAACATTTCAGTTGCATTGCTGTCTATGCAGGGTCAGAGAGCTCTCGGATTTCATCAAAAATATCTTAATTTGTGTTCCAAAGATGAATGAAGTGTTTACGGGTTTGGAACGACATGAAGGTGAGTACTTAATGACAGAATTTTCTGTCATTAAGAAACTAACCCTTTAAAGTATAGCACTTTAGCACTTTATGCAACACTTTATTTGGGGGCTTATTGATTGACTTTTGTGGCTGTTTGAACACTTTCAACCACATGAGCATCTACACTATGAGAGCAGTCCGATTTGAATGTGTTTTCTACTGCTTTGTAAGTGGTTGAAAGTGGACAAGCACAAAACATTTTAGACCCCATTTATACCTGCATTTAACATTGTCCACTTGTGATTGTATTGATTAGAACACATCAGGTGATAAAAGGCCTTAAAGAACAGCATTTTACCCCCCCAAAATCCTCTCCACCTCAAAGTGAATGACACTTTATTTGGGAGCTTAAGATTGATTAGCTAACGATTCGATTTCAGACCACTTTGTTTAATTGTACGACTCGATTTGGCTGAGATGATTCAGGGGACCAGAAAGAGAGAAATAGAGTGAGAAAGGAAGCACATGGAAAGGATATGAATGGTAACGGCAATGTCGCTGTTTTGGCACAACATCAAGAAGTTGGAATTGATTGTTTTGATGCACTTACTCAAAAACGTCCCATAATGCTCATGTATTAGGTCAGTGGGCGTTAAATAGGTTTGTTTTGTGGCTGCTCGAGTGTATTCGACCACATGAGCATCAGCACAATGAAAGCAATCCAGTTGTATTTGACTACCTCTGGAAGTGGTCAAGAGTGGACAAGCATGTTAGACCCCATTTACACCTGTATTTAACGCTGTCCACTTCGTATTGATTAAAACACATCTTAATTACCAGGGTAAAGGGACCTTAAAGTACAGCACTTATTACCCCCCAGTCTCCTTTTATGCTTTACTGTGAGCGCCACTTTATTTGGGAGCTTAAGATTGATTAGCCAAAGATTCTATGTCAGACCACTTTGTTTTACTGTACAAATCAATTTCGCTGAGATGAATTGTGGATGAACAGAAAGAAAGAAATACAGCGGGAAAAGAACTTAATGGAAAGGATATGAACTGCAATTTCAATGTTTTGGCACAACATACTGTAGCAAAGCAGGAATTGATTAACATCCTGGAGGTGTGTGGAGTACTTTTTATGACGGATGGATGCACTTTGTTGGACTTCAAAACCTCAACACCCATTCACTGCCATTATAAAGCTTGGAAGAGCCAGGACATTTTTTTAATACAACTCTGATTGTATTCATCAGAAAGAAGAAAGTCATATACACTAGAGCCCAACCGATATGGGTTTTTTGGGGCCGATACCGATAGCGATAACAGTAAAGTTGAAGTTTATTCAACTTTAATTCAATTCATTTCCATTCAACTTTATTCCGTTGAAGTTTATTTCACTTCGGAACATTCATTCACGGATTTGCGCTACTGTCTTCACACACAGACGAAGCTTACTAGAGAAGTGTGACATAATTTACCTCTGTAAATAAATATAAATTCAGGTCTCGCGCACTTTAATGTCCTTTGAATGTCTTCAGCTCGAGGAGCCCTCTTGAACGCCACCCTCCGCACGTCGGTAGCCCCCCCGGGATCGCTAGATCTGTCGGCGCCAGACCGCGAATTGAACCGCCCGTAACTCCCGAACCCTGTGGGCTATCGATGCAAGGGTGGTCTCATTCAAAAGAGGGGCTCTAGACGTACACTCGATTCGCGTTTGAGAGGGTTCCTCGAGCTGAAGGGATCCCCCGAATATGGTGCGGATCCGCCGCGCTATTACTGAGATATGGCCGTTCAAAGTTTCAATGGTTTTCCATAGACTTAAGCTTTTCATCCAGGTCGCCAGTAGCAAACAATGGAGCGCGCTCTGCTGGACAAACTAAGTAATTACACCATTTCAAGCATTTTATCTGCGTTATATGTTCTGTAAAAAAAAAATTAATATCGGCGGCATATTCGCCGATACCGATATATTGGCGACAGGCACATATCGGCCGATAATATCGGCTAAAAGATATATATCGGTCGGGCTCTAATATACACCTAGAATGGCTTAAGGGTGAGTCGCTAGATCTGTCGGCGCCAGACCGCGAATTGAACCGCCCGTAACTCCCGAACCCTGTGGGCTATCGATGCAAGGGTGGTCTCATTCAAAAGAGGGGCTCTAGACGTACACTCGATTCGCGTTTGAGAGGGTTCCTCGAGCTGAAGGGATCCCCCGAATATGGTGCGGATCCGCCGCGCTATTACTGAGATATGGCCGTTCAAAGTTTCAATGGTTTTCCATAGACTTAAGCTTTTCATCCAGGTCGCCAGTAGCAAACAATGGAGCGCGCTCTGCTGGACAAACTAAGTAATTACACCATTTCAAGCATTTTATCTGCGTTATATGTTCTGTAAAAAAAAAATTAATATCGGCGGCATATTCGCCGATACCGATATATTGGCGACAGGCACATATCGGCCGATAATATCGGCTAAAAGATATATATCGGTCGGGCTCTAATATACACCTAGAATGGCTTAAGGGTGAGTAAATCAGGGGGTAATTTTCATTTTTGGGTGAACTATCCCTTTAAGATTGATTAGCCAGATTCGATTTTGGACCACTTTTTTTAATTGCACAACTCGAAACGAATTGGGGAGAACAGAAAGAGAGAAACAGAGGCGTAAAAAAGAGCTTGCAAAATCAAGAACGTTAAATATTGAAGCAGTTGCCGAAGGGCTAATGGGATTAACAATGCAAGAAAACAGTCCCGCGTGTGCTGGAGACGCACAGCCCAACCCCACCTCCAGAGCCACTCAACGAGACTCATTAGGGAGGAATTGGCTTTGGGGGAAGCTGGGGTGGAGGAAGAGTGCCTTTCCAAGGTCAGCTACTGTAATATGGCCATATGTAAACCCATTGTCTCCCTTCCTGGGTTTATATCACTCTCCTCTTATATTGTAGAATGAATATGGAGTGGTTATCATCATTGACCAGCACTTGATGTAAGCCCTCATTTCTGCTTCTCATTCTACATCCCTCCCTCTCTCTCTCTCCCTCCCTTTTTTTGAGTATTTCCCCAGCTCTCCTCAATTAGCTCAAATGATTGCTGTGTGTCATTCAGAATATGAGGTACATCTAGCCTTTAACTCATTTAGCCGTGCTGTCTCCATTAATGAAATCCAGGAATTGGCTTTGGGGGAAGCTGGGGTGGAGGAAGAGTGCCTTTCCAAGGTCAGCTACTGTAATATGGCCATATGTAAACCCATTGTCTCCCTTCCTGGGTTTATATCACTCTCCTCTTATATTGTAGAATGAATATGGAGTGGTTATCATCATTGACCAGCACTTGATGTAAGCCCTCATTTCTGCTTCTCATTCTACATCCCTCCCTCTCTCTCTCTCCCTCCCTTTTTTTGAGTATTTCCCCAGCTCTCCTCAATTAGCTCAAATGATTGCTGTGTGTCATTCAGAATATGAGGTACATCTAGCCTTTAACTCATTTAGCCGTGCTGTCTCCATTAATGAAATCCAACAGCAGTATAAATAATTGATGCTACGTTCTCATGTTTTATGTACCAGGTTCTGTTTGATGAATTATGCTTTTTTACCACATTTAGCTAAGTGTCTCAATTACATCTGTGCTCAGACTGTAATTTTTGAGACGAACCATTTTGTGAAACAATATTGAGGGTTTCCTCTTTGTCAATGTTTGAATTGGCTGTCAGTGCTGTTGAAGGGTTGGCTCAGACTACGCTGTTCAGGGATCAATCCCATAGATATTTATTTTTTAAGAATTTAAAGAAAAGTGTTTGTTTGTAAATCAATATAAGTCATCTTAAATCCTAATATATCGTTTTCAAATGAACATAAATAGTCTTCTTTTTTATTTATTTACAGTTTATGACTATTACTATTATTTATTAATTAATTTGTAGTATATTTCCTTATAAAAAGTAATGGGGTACCATGATGGTTTTGCAGTAAAGTGAAGAGACCCTGGTTGAAAAATAAATTCCACTTTAAAATTTTTTTTAAAGAGCACATATTCTAGAAATAATATACTTTAAAGGAATATACTTAAGTGCAAACTGAATGTGATATTTTCAGACACTTTATTGCACGTTAATTGTAATTAAATCAAAATGTATTATAGTTTATATTTATATTAAATGCAGTTAGCTGAACCTTAGACTGCTTTTTTGATCCACTTAAGTAGGACTTCTTTTAAGTGTAATTTTGTAATTACTTTTATTGTCTTTGAAATATGGTTAAAGTGTAAAATATACTGATGAAGATGCAATTCAGTACATTTAAGATATATTAACATTTAATGCAATATCAAATGGCACACTATAGTTAAAATTATAATCAAGTACTTTACATGTGCTTTAGTATGTTAGTCAACACATCAAAAAGAGTGTACTTCTTTAATGCATAACAAAAAAATATTAAAACAACGATTTAACAATGATTGTTTAATGCAGCGCCTGACATGACACAAATTTCAATTTATGTTGATATTTGCCCCAGTTTTGTGAAGTATATCAAGACAAATTTGATTTGACATTATTACTAAGTGTACTTAAGTATGTTAAGAAACATAGTCATGAAAGTATCTCTCTTTAAGTACACTTAAGTGACCATTTATTTCATAAATGTTATATTATCCTCAAATATACTTTGAGATTTAAAGTGCACTTCAAGTGCACATTCAAAAGTACATGTCTTTTTCACAAGGGGATACTTGATGCCATCAAAAGGTTTTTTGACTTTGAGAAGCTAGACAATTGACACAAAGCTATAATATGACACATAACTTGTCAAATAAAGTAAATCTTATGGTAGATTTTAATCCTTTTTTGAAGCTTGAATGCATTAGTCCAGTTTCGGTGAATGGACAATTTCTCCTTTTGTGTTTTTAAAGGAAGAAAGAAAACCACATTGGTTTGAAAGAACATGGCGAGTCAAGTAAATAATGACACAATTTACATTTTTGTGTGAACTGTTCATTTAATTATTACATTATGCAAAAAAAAAATGCACTATTGAAATTGCATCCACATACAGTAAGTATCATAAATCACATCAGAAGCAGCACAAATAATAGCACGGACCATACAAAAGCAGTAACATGTACTGCTTTGAACATAAATTAAGCTTTGTGAGTTTAGATGAAAACAACATATGGATGTACTGCAGTATATTCTGTGTTCATCGTCTTTCTTCTAAGACTGGTTGACAAAGTTTAGGTATAGGTAGGTACACTCTTGCAGTACTAAAAAATGGGCCAACATGACCTTTTGCAATGGCAGTGCTCATGCAGGCCATACATACTGTATGCGCGGTCCGCTCACACACAGCTGTGAGTCTGCAGGCTGTATCTGGACCAGTATTGATGCTCAACATGCTCCTTTTGAGAGGACGTACTCTAGACAGATGGGCTTCTCAGGAGTGAAGGTAAATCCTGTTTGACTGGCTCTGTGCTGAACGGAGAGAAGCTTAAGAAATCAATTTCAGACCCATTAATCTCCTCTTTTCTGCTCTTGTCATCTGTGGCTCATGTCTGGCCTGTTTTGTTTAATGCAGAGACTGGCATGACACAAATTCCAATCTTTTATTTCAATTTTTGCCCCCCGGTTTTGTGAAGTATATCAAGATAAAAATTGGAACAATAAACACAGATATTTATACAGCAGTGCAAAGTGTGTCAGTGCCATTTCAAATGTCATCTATACTCTCATACTCGTGTTTTTACTCAAGCTGCGTTAGTTTGGCCCAAATTTGCATTGCTACAGCAAAACTAAAGAGAGACAAAACGGTGACAACTGCACAACCAAATTACCTGAACCGTTTTGTCATTTTGTTCCATGTTATTTGACAGTCTGTTGCACTAGAGCCTAGTTTGCTGTTCGACTCGAGCAAACACACAGACTAATTGGTGATATTCTGAGCATGCCATGCTGTCGTATTGATATTCAAAACTTCTCAAAAGCCTTAGACCCACATCAGCCTGCGGACTTGTAAATAGATGATGAGGGATGTGTCTCCTTTTGAAGTATTAAAGATAAAACCTGAACAAAATAACAGGGAATAAGTGGGATCTGTATTCTTTACCAAGTGCAATTAACATTTTTCTTTTTTTGGACTATTTTTTATTTATTAGTAAGTGACTATACATTGTAATTGTCTTGCAACTGACATATATTGCGGACTTATTGCTTATTAATTAATTAATTTAATTTATATATACTTTTGCCTATTTATTTTTCTTTATTTTTAATTTAATTTTAATGAATTTTTTTCATTTTGTTATATATTTTTTTCATTCATGTTTAAGTGACTACATCCTTATTGTCTTACTACACCCTGTGTTTTTATGTCTCCTATTTATTTTTATGTATTTATACTATTGCCTATAGAAGTTCAGCTTATTATTTTAATATAAAATTAAACGATAATGCACTTTAATTTTTATTGCAATTAAGTGTTCAAAACATTACATACAGTTAGCACTTTGTAATAATGTCAAATTAATTAAGTATACACTGTCTCTTAAAAATAAAGGTTATTTATTGGCATCAATGGTTCCACAAAGAACCTTTACCATCCATGGAAACTTTTCATTCCACAAAAGCTTCTTTACAGAGGAAAAAGGTTCTTTAGATTATTAAAACGTTCTTCACAATAGAAACAATAGTTCTTTTAAGAACTGCTTACTGAAAGCTTCTTTGGGGAACCAAAACTGGTTCTTCTATGCCATTGCTGTGAAAACCCCTTTTTGGAACCTTTATTTTCAAGAGTGTAATAGCAATAATTTTGAAATTACTTGTAAAGATGTACTTAAGTTCTAATTAAGCAAGTCAAAAATTATTAATAATTAATAAATGCTAATTGCATTTAATATGAATTTACAATTTCCAATTTCATTGCATTACGTTCAGTTATTTTAAGGTGTATTCTTTTATATTATTAAAGTACTCTTTTTATAATGAGAGTGAGTACACTCTAAAAAATGCTGGGTTAAATATAACCCAGCGCTGGGTTAAAAATGGACAAACCCAGCGGTTGGGTTGTTTTGACCCAGCGGTTGCCAACCCAATAGCTAAGTTTGTCCATTTTTAACCCAGCGCTGGGTTATATTTAACCCAGCATTTTTTAGAGTGTACAGTAAATAATGAAATTTTTTATTAATGAATGAATGAGTGAATCAATTAATTTATCCATTTCAATATAAATATTTTTGAAATGACATGTACTTGGGTCAAAGATCCGATTATTTCCTTTATTTTTGAGTGAACTATAACACATGCCTTTTTTTGGTGCATTTGGCATGTTTGTGAGCTTGCTGGTCTGTATTTACTTTGCGGACACCATTGCTCACTGCCACCTCAAGCCCTTCTATTAATAAATGCCTTGCCACCAATTAGCCTCAGTATTCCTGCATTTTTCACTCCTTCATTTTCCATTAGTAAGACAGTGACTTATTACTCTCCTCAGATTAGCATGGCACAGTTTTATTTCTTCATCTGATAGCTTTCACATGTCTCTGTATTGAAATAGGGGATTGAATTTTCATGCTACATTAGACACCAGTCAAAATTGCAGATGTCTCCAGGGAGCGGGGGACTACAGGCCTCTCCGTAAGAAGAAACAGAGATGGGACCTTCTTCCTCGTGTTGGTTTAACTGTATGGAGCCACTTACTTCCAGTCAAAGCATTTCTGAATTAATCCGCTTGTCGAGTATAAAGATGGAGAAAATACACTTGCATAAGGAGGAAATATTGATAGAAATTCCTCAAGCCGTCAACATTCATTTTCCTATGCGATTGCAGAGGAGATGAAAATGCAGCGTTATTTATTTATGATGAGCACAGATCAACTAAAGCAGGGAAGATGTTCTGTCAGACCAAATGCTGGTTAACCAAGAACACAGGCATCGCTGTAAATCTGTGAGGTTTTAAAGTGACAAAGAATTACTGTTCTTTGAATGCTGATGCCTTTATAGTGACTCAAAACAACTCGTCTGACACTTGTCATTCCTCACACATTTAAGTGTGTGATATTGATATGTTTGGGATGTGCTGCTCTTTTTTTTTTATCTTCATTCAGTTGCTAGCTCATTGTGTTTGGGTCAGTCTGTCGTTTTAACCCCTGTGACACGGCTTACAAGACCCCTGACCACATAATTGACCCCAAAGGTCACCCTCTTTGACCAAAACTGTTGAATGGATATGATGATACAGATATCTGAGTGAAATTCAGTGTTTCAGCACAAAATCCACTACTTCACAATTTATCTTCATTTTAACTCAGAAATCACTTCTAGGACTATATTATACACTGAAAAAAATGATTTTTTTATTTAAGGTAAGTTGTTGCAAACGATTTATTTTAGCTAAATTAAAAAAAAAAAATGTTGAAAGTTAGTCAGCTAAATTTGTTTATTTAAATGTAGCTAAAATAAATTGATTGCAACCACTTAACTTAAAAAAAAAATAGTAAATTCAATGAATAATTTTTTTTTTCAGTGTAGGAGCATGAGAGAGTTGATTGCTCAGTAACACATTTTTCATTTCATAAATGTGACCCTGGACAACAAAACCAGTCATAAGGGTAAATTTTTCGAAATTTAGATTTATACGTCATCTGAAAGCTGAATAAATAAGCGTTCCATTGATGTATGGTTTGTTAGGATCGGACAATATTTGGTCGAGATACAACTATTTTAAAATCTGGAATCCGAGGGTGCAAAAAAATAAAAATATTGAGAAAATCATCTTTAAAGTTGTTAAATGAAGTTCTTAGCAATGCATATTACTAATAAAAAATTAAGTTTTAATATATTTACGGTTGGACATTTACAAAATATCTTCATGGAACATGATCTTTACTTAATGTCCTAATGATTGTTCGGCATAAAAGAAAAATCTATAATTTTGACCCATACAATGTATTGTTGGTTATTGCTACAAATATACCCCAGCGACTTAAGACTGGTTTCGTGGTCCAGGGTCACAAATCATAAATACTATTCGATATGAAATGATATATGCTGACATTCCAAAATATAAGCATATTACATATTGAAATTATTTTTTAAATTTAAAATATGCTTCTATTTAGGTTTATATTCTTCCCACCTATAGAAACATGATGGCTACTAACACATAGTACAAGTAGATTTCTCTATTCTATATGTTTTTTTAATATAGGCTGATGATACAAAATATAAGCATATTATGTAAAAAGAATAAGCATTTATTTATATTTCTGCATTCTGTAACAGTTTGACTTCTCACCACCTTTATTACTATTTTAATTTAATTTTATTTTTTGTTATTTTATTTTATATCATTTTATTGTATGTCTGTCTCCTTTTAGGTTTATATTATTTCCCTCCTAGAAGTCTGACTACCCCTAACACATAGTACAAACAGATTTTTCTGTTTGATATGAATTAATATTCGTTGATATGCATCTATTATGTAAAAAGAATGAGCATATTATTTTAATTTAGTTTAGTTTAGCTTAGTTTTTAGTTTAGTTTAAATATGCCTCTATTTAGGTTATGTATTGTTTCCCTCCTAAGCCTAATTACTACACACACAAAGAACAAACACATTTCTCTGTTAGATATACATTAACATACTGACATTACAAACTGTAAGCATATATGCAAACTAATTATTTATATTTCTGTGTCCTGTAACATTTTGACTGTTCACACTTTTTCCTATTTTATTTTATTTTTGTATTCTGTCCCTCCTGTTGAAGCCTAATTGCCACTAACACACAGTACAGATTTCTGGGTCAGAAACGCTTGCCAGGTGAAGATAAATCAAGCACATCTGACCTTTTAACCCATACCTACAGTACTTCACATGACAGGGTGCTGATGTAGGTCGGAGAATCCCACCTCTTCACCCCATCCACCCCCGGGTGAAAGTACAGGGTGGGATGTAGTTCATGGTCAAAGTGTTCATTGTAGGGGACCGTGGAGCTTTGACTCTAAAATCCTGAAGGGTTCAAAGATCAGCGAATCCACAGCCCAGAGGATCCACCTGGCTTCTGAGAGTCAGAAATACATACACAGTGTGTGTGTGTATGTGTGTGTGTGTGTGTGTGTATCAAAAAGATGTCAGGGATCATGTCATTATTAGAAATTAACTCACATTTCTGATGTGAAGCTTTTGTGCTGGAGGCAACAGCAGTGCTTTTCTGAAAGAGTCGTCTTTATCATTTGCTCTCTGGCTTGTGTGTGTATGTGTTAGAGTAGCATTAATGTAACATCTGTCTTTTTCCGTGCCTTCCTTGGGGGCTTTGGGAGACATTTATAGCGTACGGCTAACCAGCGGTTACGTTTGTCACGTAAGTTTCACAAGCATGCGATTCAGTCATTACTTACGACTTGCGCGCCCTGAGAATTGCTACACTTTATGGCACTAGGGATGCACTAGGTTTATTATGGCAGCAGTGCGTACGGCGGGTGTCAAAACTGCACCGAGATGAATTTTTTTGCCGTTTTTCCAAGTCAATTTGTGCTTTCGTCAATCCCAGAGGAGCGCTGAATGTGTCACGTCAGCTGTAATTGCTGTGGACGCTGAAAATCCCCCCGCGGCTACGACACAAACGCACCCTCGTCCCAGCTGCTGCCACTCTCAATAAAAGCTGCAGAAACCGCCTGCCTGGCTGTCCGGACCAGCGGACGCCATCTTGGCTCTGGTTTTGACAGGTTACAAGTTTTACATAACAAGGAATTCGCAGCAGGCTCCTGGTTGTCGCAGGCGATGCGGTGAGATAAGAAGTAATGAGAGACGATCACATGAGTTTCCTGCGCCCCTACACTGGGGTCTGAATGCAGATAGTGAAGGTTCATGTCAGTCTGCAGGAGCCCATGTCGCCAGCGAGAGGCCTTTCTGCGCTTTTTAATTAAACGTACAGGAAATTTACCAGAGCTGAGTGCATGATGTCCTTTACAAATCCCTGTAAGGTCATTGATGCAGTCCCTAAAACCAGAGCCATCGAATATCAGCATCAGTGTTGGGGAAACGCATTACAAGTAACTCGGGTAACGTGATCAGATTACTTTTTCAAGTAACTACTAAAGTAATCCATTACTTTTTAATCTACAAGAAAATATTTGAGTTACTTTTTCAAATAAGTAACGCCAGTTTCTATAAAAAGTAACTTAGTAATGCAATTAGTTACTTTTTTAGGGAGTAACGCGATATTGCATTGCATTACTTTTAAAAGTAACTTTTCCCAACACTGATTAGCGTTTAGCCATTCATTGGTTTATAAACTCAATGCTACGCCGAATACGTCAACTAGAGCACGTGTTATTCAAAGGACTCCATGACTTTCACAAACTGACATGATTTTTTATTTTTCTGTTAAGACACTGTGATAATTCCAGCGTTCATGAAGTCATTATTGCAGCAAGATGTGGATAAACTGACATTTACTGATTAATGCATGCTCATCATTTTGGCTGCGGTGCTAAAGAGGCACCTACGGTTGGTCTTGCTTTGTTTATAAGCAAGCAGAGCTGATTTGTCGTGTAGGAGGTTGTCTTTCAACGCAAGGTAAAGCATTTCAAGTGGAACATCATTTTCTTTTCCATTTTTATGAGGCTTTATTTGAGTGATGAAGCATGTTCATTGAGCTGAAGCTGAGTCAGGATTCCATTTTTGCCTAGAAATAAAATGTTAAAGGGACAGTTCACCCAAAAATGATTATCCTGTCATCATTTATGCAACATCATGTCATTCCAAACCAACTTTCTCTCTTCTGTGAAACACGAAAGAAGATGAAAGAAGTCCTTATATTGAAATTCTGTGCCTTTTTACTTTAAAATGCATTTTAAAACATTGTTTTAATAATCTTGTATTATGTTTTAAAGTACATTAATTTTGTTGTGTTGACTAACATGTAAAGTACATGTAAAGTACTCATTTTAATTTTAGTCTGTTATTCAGTATTACATTTAGGCCTGGTTTCACAGACTGGGCTTAGACTAAACCAGGATTAGGCTATAGTTCAATTTGGATATTTAAGTAATTTTTATAAACGTGCCTTAGGGGAAAAAAAAAACGTTACTGGTGTCCATCTTGAGACAAAACAAAGGCATTGACATATTTTAAGATCAACCAGTGCAAGTTTCTTTCAGTTGAAACAGCTCAGATTTACATTTTAGTCTGGGACTAGGCTTAAGCCTTGTCTGTGAAACCGGTGTGTATATTAAAACATTTTTGACTAAATGGACTAAATTGCAACTTCATCAATGTGTAATTACAAATACAGTTTATTTGAATAAATTACATAAAAGCGTCAACAGACATTACATTGTGTCTTAACTCTTAAATCTTAAATTCAGCTAATTACATTTAATGTAAATGTAAACTATAATACAATTTCATTTGATTGCAATTGAAGTTAAGTGCCCACATTTTATTATTATTATTATTATTATTACTATTATGTGCTCAAAAACATTGTCTTGACAAAAACAATAGAAAAAAATTGCTTCCAAGTATCTGTTTTATGTTCCACAGAAGAAAGGCAGTCGTTGGAACAACATGAGTGAGAGTAAATGATGACAATGAGGCATTAGCTGTCAATAATCCTATGTAAATCAATCATGTTTTTCTTTAATAGGTTGATTGCAGCTATTAAGGTCGATGACACAACATTTGTCACGTTATCAAAGCAAATCTTCTTTTGGACAGCATCTGAAACAGATGGCGAGTAAAACTGGTTATAATCTTGTCATAAAGCACCTATAGATGGATCCTGGCTCGCGGCGAATGGAGAGAAGGGTGAGTAAACGGATCTGCTAGAGGTGAGATATGATTTATAGCCATTGTGGAGGTCACAAGCAAGTCAGCTGTTAGTATTTTGACCAGGTGGTGGTGGAGGACAAAGAGGGCAGCGTTCCCCCTCTAGAAAGGCCTGGAATCGAGTCTGCATATAGTGTGCGGCTGTGTTTAAATTAGCAGCCCTCGCCATATCACAAGGACGCTTGTTCTCACGCTCGGAGCGGCGCTGTTCCTCCGCGGACGCTCATTCCATATATGTACATAACAATTATAGCACGTTTTCTCCCAGAGCGTTCCACAGCATGCTATTCTCATAAACTGGAGGTCCGGCGTAAGATTGATAATAAAGGACTGGCTCATTAACAGAGCCTATTAACCGTGTCCGTGTGTGCGCTCCCTAGAGCAGTGTGGGGCAAACTGGATGGACATGCCACAATATGAAGACTAATTACCTTTGAAGAGGGACTGGATTCCTGCACTGGAGGCCTGGAAGAAGTCGAGCGGCTGATTGGTGTGATTGTAGAGCTAGTGTATCGTCTGTCGGTGCAGTCCTGTACGCTGTGGTTCTTGTGAAACCAGATTTCCTCTAGTTCTAAACAGGGAGTGGTCTAATGTGATTGCATGGCACTGCACCTGCTCAGGAAGGGATATTAGCATCCTCTGTATTGCCACAGATAATGTTGTGTTAGACGGAAAGCGACACATCCTGAAAGAGTGTAATATCAGCTTTATTTGGAGAGAAATTGACCTTTATTACTGAGGAAAAAAATGGAATATCATTAAGTTTAATGCAAAATATATATTTTTTTATCTATTAATTGTAACATATTTTTTATATTATTAAAAAGCATTAATAATATCCATTATGGTGATGATTATAAACACAATTATGCAAAAAAGACTGAATAATAACAACAACAACAACAACACCAATAATAATAAACAATTAACAAAACAAATAACATAACATAATTATGCAAATATGTAAAATATTATTATTATTATTGTTAATATTATTATTATCCAATATATTTGCAAGTAATTATTATTACTAAATTATTATTATTCATATTACTTGCAAACCTAAGTAGGTACTAACATAATTACATTATTATTATTATTATTATTATGTTATTACCTGTCAGGTTTGCAAGTAATATGAAAAGTAATAATTTACATTGTAAATATGGTGGGCAATAATAATTATGATGATGATGATGATGATGACATAATAACAACAACAACAACAATAATAATAATAATAATAATTTGTAGTAATAGTAGTATTCATCTTTTTTACACATTTCATAATTGTGTTTATAATCATCATCATCAGCATCATAACTGATATTATTGATACTTTTTAATAATATTAAAATATACTAAATATATTTAAAAATGTATTTTACATTATAACTTTGTTATTATTTAATTTAATTGAATAGTTCTGCAAATATGATTTCATTGTTATGAAATATTATTAATTGTTATATCATATTATTCATTATTATAATTTGTATTAATATATATATATATAATGACATGATTATGTTTATATTTGTAAAGCATTTGTTGTTCGTATAGTTCTCAGGTCTGGGATATTGGAACATCACTCACCGGAAGCAAGCATTTTTGATCTTCCTGATGGTGTGAATTCAGTTTGGCTGAGCTGCTGTGATTTACTCTATCTCAAGTGAAACATAAACTGTAGGCCACCCACGTCTTACACGTCTCGCTCGTG